>NC_139406.1:22712500-22935000 GCF_905368555.1 Meleagris gallopavo | reverse complement strand
CCTCATTTTTCTCTAAACATTCTGGTTAATTGATAATTTTAAATAGAAATTAACATTAAATTCTAGCAGATTATTTTGAAACAGTTAGGCCTGAAAATAAAAGAATAACATATAATAAAAGATAAACAGAATGTCCTTTAGCTAGGGAATACCCATAGGATTGAAGTTTTCAGAAATTCATACTGCATCTCAAGCAAGAGAAAATCTTGGTTTTGAAAAACTACTCTAATTCCTCATGCAGTTCAAAGATTACTTACCTCCTTCTTAAATATACAAGAGGACCTAAAAACATTCTATGTACTTTTGAAATACCTGAAGTACGAAGTAGAAAAATTAATTTGGTTTGATTCTAAAAAAATCAGACAGGAAAAAAAAAAATAGAAACCTAAGATAAAAGTATCTTAAATTTGCTTAAATGAATGTCTTTGATAACTTAATTTCAAGTCTGATCCAAAAAAACATATTAATTAGTTTTAGCAATTTTAGTCTATTCAATCCTTCACACAAACCTCTCCACCAATACTGAGATTTATATAGACATCTCTACTCAATCACAGTTTTTGTTTAAGACTAACTTATCCTTCTTAAAAGAATGTTAACACAATTTGAAAAGTCATTTTAAGATGCCAAGTCACAAACACACTGGCAAATCACAAAAGATTTTGTGCAATTGTAGTGACTATAATTGTTTTCCAAATTCACTCAAAATTTCTGCTATGCTGCCCAAGCTGGCAAACTAACAGCTTCCCACATACTCCAAGTAGAACCCAAAGCAGTACAACTCTGAATTTTACAACAAAATCTCCTTACTCAAATTCCCACATGGAAGTATCTTCATGCAACCTTAATTGCTATACATCGGAAAAGCTCTGGCATTGTTGCATCCTAGTTCTTCTCCAAGGTGGATTAAAATCTGTGAAGTCTTTATTCCCTTGCTTTTGATGGATTTTCTGTCTAAAATCCTTTTACACATACTGTATAAATCACATTTAGCTAAAACTCAAATTGAGCAATATCAGAGTTTATCATTACCATGCATGTTTTTCATTCCAATCTCTTTCATTCCATCTTCAGAATCACTGTCTCCACTCTCACACTGCAACATAGCTAATTTTCTCTCTAATAGTTCCTTCTGTGGAAGAAATAAAAGTTCATTTTCTATTTGCAGTAGTTTTTAAACTTTAATTTTGTATTAAGCACAGTTATAAAGACAAACCTTGGATATTCTTTCCTTACTCCACTGCCCAACTCCCTTCATTACTTTCACAATACTGTCTACAGCTTTGTTAAGCGTTTGCTGTACCTCATCCAAAGAAGGTTTCATGACAATGTTAGGGATAGACAGATTAATGCTAGTCTTAATGATAGGATGAGCACTTGTTTTCTTCTTAGATGCATTGTGATTTTCTAAATGAAAGAAAATAACAGCAACATAAAAAGTTGTTCACATTTATTTCAAGATCTCCATCTAGGTTTTATAATTATATACCATTTTCTACAACACAATATTGAGTAATGAGTGTAATTTCTTAAAGAAAAAAGATTCCTGAGTAGTTTACAAGATGTATTGGTTAAGTCCATAGTAGCACAAGCAAAAACTAAGTGCCATCTTATTTTTGTTCATGAAACTCCTTGTCAACTTGTTCTCTGCAGCTAAGTTCAGTTCAACAGAAAACCCTCTTACCTGGCTTGTACTCACAGACAGCATATTAAATTGGGCAAGAAAACTCCACTCTTCATATTGTTTAGTTTATATTCCATAGAGACCAAAACCAAATGCCTTTATTTTTATTTCTTATAAGTAACAATAAAATACTACAAAAGAGTACTTCATCATAATCTATAGAAAGATCTGAATGCAATTAGTAAAAGAAAGACAAAATACTCTCTTGTCTTTCTTTCATAGTTTCATGTAAAAGTCAAGGTAAACAGGTAAACTTAAATGTCAAGTCCAGCTCCAAATATATTAACCAGTTCCAGAACAGTAGGGTCTGTCCTAAAAGAAACTTTATCAAAATGATACTTTTCTATGTTTACAGGGGAAAAAAATATCCTCTAGAGAAATACTGTGTTATCAACTGTGATTTAACAAGACAGCTCACTCAGACTCCTGTGTCACCCTTCTCTTACTTATCTGGCTCTTTTTATGATATAGTTCTGCGATATTACATCTACATATTTCTTTCCATAGGCTAAATAAGCAGGCAAAGTACTGCAATATGGCTACCTGGAAAGCTGATCATCGAAGATGCATGGATACGCTTCCGTATGTTCTCTAGAGTATTTCGAGTGAGTTTAAGAAGGGCATCAATATTACAACCATTGAAGTAAGAAAGTAGTTCATTGGCTTCTTCCTCTAATATTTCTATATCTTTTCTCTTCTTTTTCGCTGAAGGAGAGAGTCCAGCCCATATCTCAATGGAATTGTTGGAGGAAGTCAGGTTTTTTGATCTTCTTTCCTCCTCTGTTGCTAAAACATCATAAATCTAGTCAGTTAAATCTATGTAGGAGAATTGAAGACACAATAAAGCAACACTTCCATAGGTGTGTGAAACATAGGTAAGTCTTACAGAAGTGCAAATAATACTCATTTGTCACCTGTACCTATATGTGCTGGTCCTTTTATTTCTAATTACCTTTTCTACTCAGTTCAATCTCGAGCGACAATTTTTCTTGCTTTCTCTAGGAAATCCAGCACTTAATCAAGGCCTATAAGTAGCTGTTTCCAATTTATCAATATTTGAACATGCAAGTTAGACTGACAACACTGACCTATTTTGCAGATGACAGATGATTGTTAGATGATCCATCATTAGATGATCCATCAAGCAGAAATCTTTAGACATCAGATATTGATGGATACTTCAGCCAGCTGAGCTACAGCATCCCTCCCTCCCCCCCCCCACATTCCCAACAATATCGACCATGCAGAAGAATAAGCACAGAGGAACAGTACAATCTTACCTGCACTTTTTCTCCTTATTTCACCAGTGGGATCAACTGACTTCTCATCTTTTTTGACCTGTACTTCTGTGTCTAGTAACATGTTGATCAACTCATTAGCTGCTTCTTCCACCAGTGAGCTTTTAAAATGTAAAGTCTGGGAACCTTTCATACAGAGCTCCTATTTATCAAATCAAAACAAACATATTCTTATGGTTCATGGTTTTTATTTCTACTTTACCTTATTAGCACAAATTTCAAGGCTTCACATTTGTGAAAAAGACAATCAATGTACAACGTTATTTTAAAATATCTGTTTGTTCTGACTTTTATTTCCTATTTCTATTTAGTTTTTGATTCTTTGTTGTTCCAAATAAGACATCATAAATGTTTCAAAATTGCTATGACTTGTTTCCTAAATCACACAACTAATCCAGAGTTACTATTATGAATTAATGTTTACAATACATAACTGTATTAAAGGGCTCTCAAAAGCAAGTACTACTTAATTTTCTTATTTTTCCAAGATAGACATGGGAGACATAAACCTTTCATTTGATCATTTCTATTTTACAATACTTGGCTGTGCCATAGGGAGTATTAGCCAACTGTGTTTTCCTTTTACACTCAGATAGGAGATAAAATCCATCCAAAGTTGAATTTATGATTGGAAGAAGCACAGAAATTATTAACTGTGAAGAAAAAAATGAGATTTAACAAAATTCAGATTTTTTTTTTTTGATGGTGTAAATGAAATGACTTTTCCCATAATACTTTGGTGGTGCTTCTGAGCATATTTTGCATATACAAACTCAAGACAGCAGGAGATTTTGAAAGATATCCAGTACACAATCATTTCCGCAGTATTTACTCTCCCAGGAAACCAAGTGCACTTATTATGGAGCTATTCTCAAGCATTAGATGGGCATTTCTGTTATGTAAAGGCACTAACAAGCAAAAATGACCAAAAAAATACTATCACAGAGGAAAAGAACTTGAGTAGTATCAAAGCATAAAAGAAATATCATGCAGAAGTTGGCTTGACATTAAAAAAGTGAGCCTCAGCTCAGACATCATAGCATTTTGTATTTTTGTTCCTATTTAATGTTCCAGTGAAAAAAACAACTGGAGATGTCCTTTCTCCATTTTCCCACCAACGCTGCAATTATTATATCTCATTTAAAAAAAGGAAAATATGTTAATTTGAAATATTAAATACTTCTTTACGAAAATCTTATCTAATAACCTTAGTCTTTTGGAGAAATTCCTCACAGCTCAGTGGTTCATCTTCTGGCAACTTACAGAGCAGCACGCTACTCATTTCTTGAAGGACAGCATCAATACGAAATTCAATCAAGTCATTCACTCTATCAAGCAATAACTCCAGTTCAGCTTTGAGTCAAAGAGAAGATTCAAAACAAGCTTAAAAGTTTGAAATAATAGTTTTGCAGAGCCCTGATTAAATTCATACTCAAACAAGATAACATATTCAATTTTATATTAATTTTACATCTTATCCAGTTTATTTCAAACACCTAAACTTACATGGCAAGGTTCACCAGTGGACTCATAACTGGTGTTTTGCACAATATATGCTCATCTAGTATATTCTGTACATATCCTAAAAGACAGTAGGCAAAATAACATACAAATATATAAGATTAACTTGAAATATATGCATTTCAAACACAAATGGAAAAAATAAAGACATCAAAACTCAACTAAGCATTCCAGGAATACCACTCCTATAGCATGAATAAGTTACCACTTAGAGAACCCAATAGCAACAGAAATTTTTGATAAATAAAGTGACCATCCTTCAAAAAATGTTAGAAACCAAATAATAGTTAAAGGACACCAATAACTAGAATTTTCAGTTTTATAGCAATTCACTTTCAATGCTGAAATTGAAATATCAGCAAGGTGCCTGTTCCAGACTCAAACGACCTGTGTTATTCAAAATTAAATTGAGTATAATATCAGGCTAGCATCTGAAATGCATTTTATTCTGCCATTTCAACTAAAGAAAACTTCCACTATGACTTACATCATTTTACAAAACAGAATCTATGTCAATATAATAATAGAGATTAAGCAAAAAGAATTTAGCAGCTTCAGAAACAATACATATCAGTGCAATCTTACTAACAGAATAAAAGCTCATCTGTTTTCTAAAGCATGCACATCTTTTGGGGCAACAGCATCAGTGTTAAAGAGACCGACTTAAATTAAAAAAAAAAAAAAAAAGAAAATGTAATACGAAAAGCTATTGAGCAGTAAGAGTGCCAACTCAGTGAAGATATTATTTCTTGAGAATTTTTATTGTAGAAACACAAGGATAGACTACGAAAAGTCTGAAACCTTGATACTGTTAAAAAAAGAGGTATCTTTCTCTGATGTAAGAATACAGGAACTTCTGCATACTGCTTTATGCTTGATTAAACCCTACTGCCTTCTCATTCACATTAGTAAAAAAAATTTCAAAAAGATGTCAGAAAACAAAATAAAAAAGATTTTTTTTAGGAGCAGAGGTTACGTGAAGTAAAGGGGACAGGTGAATATTCTAATTTCAGTTAAGCAAAAATCATATAAATGGCAGTAGGCTTAATAATGAAATTTGCATTTGTACAGAAACAAGCAGAAATTACTGAAATTGACTTACCTAGCTTGCTAAAAACTGTATCAATATATTTCTCAATATTCAACGATGTCCAGGTCAGTAACATCAGACCTGGCTGGATAGCATCATCTATACTGGCTAACCTAGGGATCATCAATCGTTCAAAAGGGTGTTGTATTTTTAGTTTAATTCTTTTATACTCTGCTAGCATCATCTGAAACAAACAGAGGATTAAAGCATTTTACTATACACTGTTCTAAACCTCTTCAAATACATACGTTCATCATGACTTAAGACATAAAATTATTCCACATTACTGAAATTAGTGAGAAATAATAAAATTCTTCGGATTTTTTCCATTATTTTGGGCAAAAGTTCAAGGTTTGCTGCTTTTTACAATAGTGGAATTACTAATTCACAGGGAAATTCACCTTTTCTGATATAAAAAAGGATTTTTTTGTAAATATCTTAGTCCCTAAATGGACATTCCCAGAGAAAAAAATCCCCCCCAAAAAATCATCCAAGTTAACTTTTCAGCAGTTTCATTAGAGCCATTTTAAAAGACTTTCAATATGGTGTTTAGTTTTGAACGCCTCTTTAACCCACTGATCTATCTTCACATTTCGGAAGAAAATAACCTTGTAATAGCTTTATGATGTAACATGACACTTTTATCTCATTTCAGAATCAAGTAGCCCTTTGAAACTGTATTTTTCCAGACATGCTTTATCTTTGAATCTTTGTCTTCACTCATCTAGAGCTTTGTCTGTTCACAGGGAGACAAAATGACCCAAAAGAATTACAAAATGAGAGAAGAGGAAGCTTTAGCTGCTCTATTTTAATCTTCTCTACAGACATCTATGTCTAACATGGGTGGCGGAACTATGTTGTTACATCATGTCTGCCGGATCTTTTGAACTTTTTAAAAGCATACGATCCGCTGTCTTCTTAAAACAAAGAGTATTGTTTGACTTGGAGTCAACAATAGTTGACTCCATTGTTGGATGAGAGATAAACTGATTATCATTTAGAAAGTTAGCAATGGAGTGAGGCATCTTGTAAGTTCCTTTCCCTCCCCATCTTCACCTCTTTACCAAATTCTGCAGTACTTTCCTAAACCTTTGCAACTTTGAAGCAACTTCACAGAAGATGCAAAGCCTGGGAATTCATTTTAAAAGTGTCGGAGAGGGGAGGGAGGGGAGGGGAGGGGAGGGGAGGGGAGGGGAGGGGAGGGAGCGGAGGGGAGGGGAGGGGAGGGGAGCGGAGGGGAGGGGAGGGGAGGGGAGAAAGCAACTTGTCAATATTGTCTTAATTTATTATTTATTATTTGTTTATTTATTTATTTATTATTTATTCTTTAATTTATTGTTCTTCATTTTTAATTCTCTCATGTGTGTAGAGCCAAGTCATTTTAACATATATTTTAACATATGCCATACATATACTAAATAACTAAAATGAACCCACCTGCAAATTGTGGACAATATTCTTATACCAGTCTCTCTTCTGTTGAATAGCACTTGCAAATGGTGGGATATCAAGGCACATGTGAGCCATGCAATCTGTTTCTCTAATTAAAGTTAATATTTGAGGGTCAAAATTCACAAATAATTCTCCTGTTTCTGGAGATTTTACCAAGAGAGCTGCCTGAAGTCTTGTTTTAGTTAATTCAATCTGCAGGAAACAAAGTCATCACTCCTGATAAGACAAACCAATATAACAAAATACTTTGATTTGGAGGTAAATATCAATTTGGTACAAAGAGATAATAAAATCAGGTATTGCTGATAATCAAGATTGATATGGTGAATCAAAAATAAAACTTTGTTGATGCAATCTATATGCACTCAAAAACCTAACAATGAAATGAAGCGGTCATCATCAGACAGACATTTTTTCTGTTGGCTTCCTGGATATCCTAAGTCCCATTCCACAAGCAAACATTAGATTCAAAACCATAGAGATTTTGACTTCAATTCTCCAAAGTCTCATTTTCATAAAACTTAATGCACATTTTGAAAGCTGCGCACCTCCTTGATTAATTGAACTCAGACTTGAATAATTTCTTTAGACTTCTTTTATAACTGATTCCTGGTTTCTTCTTTAGCTTCTTTTCCATTATCTAACAGTTATATCACACTGCAATCCTAACAGCTCTATAATCCCTAATTATATCAAAGTTTCTGGGCAATTTGTGACCAAAAAGAAAAAGATTAAAATTCACATTTGTCAAAATTCTTTTATTCCTAAAAGGGAAGCCTAGTCACACTATAGATTTAGCTGTTTCATTTGAATACAACAATATCATTTGTTCTCCAGGTAACTAGAGGGGAGAAGATTCTTAAGAAGATCACTCATGGAAAATTTAACTGACATCAGTCATGTCTTCTTGCTATTCCTGTTTTCAAGTTGTCCTTTTGCTGGCATAACTTCAGTTCATCATTCACTTCTCAAATGTCAATCACTTTACTTTTAGTTGGAGATTGTTTTTAAGTAACCGTTGCAGAACCCATTGTTTTCTTCAATGCACTTCATCCTTCTCTATGTAACCCCCTGAAACTTTGCATCCTCTTTCCATGTCTAAAATACAGCTGACAATACTGCTTGCTTCAACAGTTTCATATGTTACAATGAAATTTTACACAACAATTTTCAAGTTAACATCAAATGTTGTAAACAAGGTTGTCGTGTTCTACCCACTGACAGCCAGTTACTCTGTACAACTGCCTTAAATAGCAACTGGCTTTTTTCTCAAAATGTTCACCACCAGATCTTACTCGATTCTTCTCTGGGCTTCAGAAACTCATTAATCTTACTTTCACTTTCTTCCTCTCCCATTTACATTTGTGTGGGGTTTTTTTTAGGCAGTTCTCATTACTAAGATGTTACACACTGTTAACAAAAATCAGGGGTATGTTAAATGCAAGAATCTTACACTGTCATAGTACTGTAATAAATTTCACACCTTCTATTATTTTAATATGTCCTAGTAGAATTATGTATAGTATGAAAATTATGGCTTTAAAACTTATGCAGTTAAAAGAAGCGGATAAACAAAGTGGTTGGTATTCAGGCACAAACAGACAAAAGGTTAAAAAAGAAAAAAAGAAAAAGAAAGAGCCACTAAGCCTAACTATTTCCACTGAATAGAAGGATAAAAGTTAATATGCCACAGTCCTTTTTCTGTTGCATTTGTATTCTACATATGACACTTGCCCATCTCCCACTTTACTTTTGTTCAGGAGCGGAGCATGAGCTCCACCTTGTGTTCTCTGATCTTTATGTCTACATCAGTCTGCACTTTGATACTTCAAAAAGAGACTACTGAGTAGGCAGGCACTTTTTCAGGAGAACCCATGCATTGGTGTTAGATTGGACAAGGGATAGCAGAAGCTTCTGGTCTCAGATCTTCGTGTCTAAGACTAGTTTTGAGAAAACTGATATTTATCAGCTCAGAGTTCTTCATATTTTACAGAAGATGGAGTTGAGCTCCAAGAACAAGAAGTATCTGCATTGATAACTGAGCCAGAACCTTCAAGAGAGTTTTTGGGAGATTTTGACTCCTTTCCTTAAGATTTAAGAGTCTGAGGCCAATTCTTCTACAATATGATCTTTGCCAAGGCAACAGAGAAACTGCAGGAGGAAAACGTACGTATAGGACAGTAGAAACTTGCAAAAATTTCAAAGCTAGAAAGTAGTGTCTGAAGAAGCCACCTGATAATACGAAGGCAGTCAGAGGTTCTACATACAAAAACCAAGAAATCAAATTGGTCAAATGAGATTTAGAAGTTAAGGTAAACCATGTTTTCTGAAGAATATTATACTACAGTGTTCTACTTTAACAGATGTTTGATAGGAAGCAAATTGGTACAAAATACATTTGCATACTTAATATCTTATTAATTCTATGAGATGCTCTATTAGTTGAGACTGGATGCTTTTTATACACATGCCTACACTGAGGACACATGTGGATTATCACTTTAAAACATAAGAATCATATTTTTCAGGCCAGCTCAGCATACTTGACTATTAACCAGAGATTTCTTCGAACTGCTGCTACCCAGTGTTTCAGTGATGCCTAGCACAATTAGAATCCACTCTGGTCTGCAAAGCTAGATTGTACTGATCTACCATCAACAAAAACCTAGCATATTTTTTAAAAGAAATACTCTTATCAAGATCAGCTATTTTACCTGCTGAAGCCATCCTCTGTGATAGATCACCTCAAACTCCATAAGAACTCTTGCTACTTTGTTGTAGTTGTGGATTACGCGCTTGCCATCTGGCGTCTGCAGAACAGCTGGCTGCTGCTGGAAAGAATCCATGGGCTGCTGGATCCTATGGAATAGGTGGCGTGCCCACAAGATCTTACCAGCTATTGGAGGCAGATTACGAGCCAGTGGAGGATCCTGCTTTTGCTTAGTGTAGAGTTTGCAGACTGCTTCTATGTCATATCCATAGTTTTGAAGGATTTTCTGATACTTTTCATTAATGCCAAGATTAGGGATTTGTAATCTGATTAGAAAAATAATAATTAGAAAAATCACTGAAAAATTCAGAAATTCTTCTAATGCATTGTTGGAACTTTTTCCCAGATACCCTTGCATTCATTTGAAAATAACTACTTTAGTAGCAGATTTTCTACTAAAGCTTGAACAAATACTGTCACAACCTGATTCCAAGCAACCAAGATTTAGGCCAGATGATAGAAGTTCCCAAGTAAGCCTACACATTTTCCATTTTGTCACTGTTTTCAAACACTGAACTAAAATTATGTGCAAACTGTAACCAATCTGCCACTAGCTGTCTATTCTACTAAGCAGAATATTGTTAAAAAAAAAAAAAAAAGTGCAAGAAAAATTGAGGCTGCTTTGAAATAATCTGAATTTATCAAGACAAATTTTAACATTTCCTAATATAAGCATGCTAACAGATTAGTTTCATTGTTCAAGAAGAAAACTAAAGTAAATATGCTAGCAAAACAAAGTTTTCCCATACATATGATAGTTTTGCAACATGAAGTCCATCCATATTTTACATTTCCTGGTACATAAAAATGTGGGGTTTTTTGATTAATCTACAGAACTGAGCAGACACTCCTTACCAGAGCTGAGCAATTGATGGAGTGGAGATTAAATTGATTTTGCTTTGTATTTAAGGAGATACCTGTTCTATTTCCTGCTTTCTCACCATTCTCAAAGCATCATTTCCATTTTCTGGCAGAATTCCAACAAACTAAATAGGACACTGTACCTTTCAAATTTCTTCAGCATACACAATGCTCTTTCAGTATTCAGAATATTTTCAAAGGTGTTGTCCATAAAAGTCTTTAACTGATCCTGAAGGAGAGCAAACAATTCTATAGTAGACATAAGGTATGTACCTCAAATATACCAGGTGTTATTTTACATGATTTATAATGTATTATATTAGAACAAAGTTTATGTGAAAGTTACTCAGTGAGTATCAATTTTCACTCATTCCCATCCATTTCAAACAAAATACAGTCAACTTTCAAGGCATTTCCTTCCGCTGTTCCTTCTGTAGCTATGCAACCAGAAAAGGTTTTTGAACCATCAAAGGTTCCACCATACTGGGACCCTAAAAGAATGCTGGCTTAACTCTTTGGCAGACAAAGCCAGTAAAGCGTTTAATTTAAATTTGCACTTAAACCCCTACACATTCCTTCCATCACTTTGCAATATCAGAACAAAGGGAAAGTTAATTGTCTAAGCCATCCATTTGTACTGTTTATTTCCATTCAACCAACTAAATCAAGCATTTTTATGTCAGTCTTCCCACTATTACATTCAAACAGAATAACAAGAAACTCTTGCCTATTCTGTAGTTTAAATGCCAGATAATAAACAGCATTCAAGTTATTTCTCAATTTCAGAATAGAAATCTTGAGATTTCCATAATTTTTCTGTGGTAACTCAAAGGTACTTTTTTTTTGGGGGGGGGGGGGGGGGTATTACTAGTAAATTTAATTCTTCTTTGATTGATAAAACCTACATGTAGATCATTTATCTCTTTGCAAAACTCTTCATAGTCTTGGTCAAAATCAGCCTTCCGTTGATCCAAGAAATTGTAATCCTTTTTCTTCATGATGTCAACAATACTCTAAATAGTTTTACAGAAGAACAGAATTATCACCATAAAATCGTCCCAAGAAACACATCAAAATATTTAGCACAATGAATTGTGAATACTTACATTTTATCTTAGTCATTAGTTATCTTTATTTGATGAGCAATATAAGCAAAACACATAAATGACATATTTGCAGGAAACAATCTAGTGCAATGACCACATGAATTTCAGTTTTTTTAATTTACTTTTGCTTTAAGTCAATTAGAATTGGCAGAATATTCAGACTTCCATTCCGTAAAAGGCATTTGTTACCCACTGCTTCCCATTAAACATTTTCTCATGCAGGGGATCATTAGATTTATTTCAAAATTAACAGTTTATTTTCATAATAGTATTTTCCATGTCTGTAATTCATTTACTAGAAAAACAGACTATTTAAAAGTCACAGTAAGGTGCAGCATGCTAATAGCTCATGTCTTATCATTCCTTCCTTTACATAGCTGCTGTCCGCTCTACATCTTAATCAGCATCTCCCATGAGCTGTACACACATTTAAAGATTTCTGATGATGAATCACTGTTCAGATTGCTAGTAGTTTACTAGCAACTATAAAGTTCGACACATGTTCAGCACAGCAGACTTCTACCATTTTACCATAAGCCAACTGAGCTTCAATCTTATTACTTTGCTGTAAAGAAATATCCCAGGAAAGAAGTAAAGAAAAAAAAAGGTAATAAGACAAGTAACTTACAAAAGAAAAAGCCTAAACTTGGATAACTTTCCAGAGCATACAAGCTACATCATTTCTTCCCCTCCCTCATCCTAGAAATCTGTGACTTTGCACTTTGTTTCATCCATGAAACACAAAGCTATTGGTAGTACTCTAGATGAGTAGAATTTTACATGAATTTAATAATTTGCTTTGCTGAAATAAAGCTACTTCTTTAATGAAATGGAGTAAATCTAAGAATCCAAGTTGTTTTTCTTTCTCTTTGCTAAGAATGACTTATTTCAAGAAATCAAAATTTGTTTGCAGAAATGCATCATTGAAACTGGACTGGGATGTGATTTCACTTCAAGCTGTAAGGAAAATCTGACTGTAGCAACAGCCTCCAGAGCAACAGAACTGGCCTCTATGGCAGGCAATGACCAAGTGCCCCACAAGCAATGGGCCAGAGATGAAGTGGTCACAGTACACTTTCATAGCCAACAAAACACTGTTAAAGAGAAAAATGTTGCACATCTCACTTTTTTGCCTGACCATAACACAAAACTGGGGCACCAATTACTCTTCTTATAAATTTCTCCTATTTCACTGATTTTTCAATCAACTTTGATTTTAACACAGCTCCTTCACAGAGCCACCTGCCCTTTTTCATGTGCCAGTGATCACACATTACAATATTAACTATTTACTAGTAATTTTAGCACTGCTTGCAGAATTATTTTCTCTCTTGATAAATGCTGATTTTCATAACTATTTATCGTTTCAATTTCAAATCAGACTGACATGATATCCAAAAGTTACTGTGTACCTCATATTTTGTGATCATTTCTTCCAAACCTTCTATCTTAGACTCTTGTAGAACTGAGTAGGTTTTCATAGTATTGAAAACATCTATTATCTTTACCAGACGTCGATTAAAGGTTTCAAATTTTCCAAAGATATACACCTCACTAAAATCAAACTGTCTTTCAGCTGAATTTTGCTCCAGAGTCTTCTTCATGTTACGAAAGCAATTTTGATACTCCTAAAAATGAAGAAGTTCAAAGAAGAATTTCAAGCATGTAAAAAATAACATTGCTATCAGGTAGAATAAAATTTATGCAGGCAGATATGATCCCCTCTAAGTCAACAGTAAATAGAATTTTGATCAATAAACAATCATTGCAACAGTACTATTTTGGGATCACACATTTCATCAAATGAATAAACTGCATAGATGTATTTGTGCACTCCATCCTTAGTCAGCATGATATTTTCTTCCCTTCCTTTTAAAACAGGACATGGGTCTACTGACCATCTAACATGACAATCCAGTTTTCAGACACTGAAAATAATGATTGTGTATTCAGCACTTTTACTAAGTAACTGTTTTTCTAACATCACTTTTCAGAATAAATCCCTTCTGAAGCTAAAATGCTGTTCCACTGCAACTTAAATTTTCCATTCTGCTTCGTTAGCTGAGCACAGACTTAACTCCAAACGTGTTAAAATTAAGTTATTTTCAAATTAAATAGGCAACAAACTTGCTGGAAATGGTTCTTTCATCAGTAGTACTTAAAATATAAGCTCCATTATTTTCTATCAAATATATGTATCAATAATCATAACTGATAGGTATTAATACAAAGGGCTCAGATTTTTCTATACTGATTTTACAAAAGCTTTTGGACTTGGTAATTATCAAAACCTCATCCCTCAACATATTTTAATGCTGCAGATGAAAAATCTGTTAGATCTTTATAGAAATACACACGTTTACAGTTTGTTCTGATGGTAAGAATTCATAAATTTACATTAATTTTTGCAATAACTATGAAAGATCTGTTGCTTCAGAAAGGTGTCAGGATAAAATTCTGTACTTGTAAACGCATGTTATTATCAAGAAATGAAAAAGTAATAACAGAGAAAACCTATTGTGAGCCTTCTGATACCTATACGGAGGTTATTGAAAAGACAAAGCTAGTCTCTTTACAGTAAAGTACAGACAGTGGCCACGAGACAGTGCACAAACTAAACAGAAAAGGTGTTCTGACTGGTTGATAAGGAGAAAATCCTTCACTCAAAGGAGAGTCAAGCAGTGGAAGATGTTGCCCAGAAAGGCTACGCAGACTCAGATATAAAAAACAAGTACACATCATTTAAGAAGCATAGTCAAGTTAGCTTAAGTATGGAAATCCTGTTTCCAGAAAATCATCAGATATTGGACTGAATTTTCCATTAGCTCTAACAAAAACAACCCAGTGTCAAAGGAAATTTTTCAATTGCTTCATTTTTCTTCATGATAACATTCCTTCCTTGTATAAAATTAACAGTTTTGCTAATCATGCTCACTTAAATATCAGTTGATATTCTGTTTTTCTCCTGCCCTACCTACCTGTTTAAGCTGAATGGCCGCACGTAGTTTTTCCATAACTCTGTCTGGAGGTTGATTCCAGATGGTGGCAGTACCATTGTTAGTGATATAAGATTTACATGCTGTGATCATCTGAGTGGTGACCTAAAAGCAGTTTTAACCTTGTGAAAAATCACTACAAGACAAAGCACTTTTTACCCTTCTTACCCTTCTTTCAGTCTCATTCTATACCTCTTACTGCACTGGCCTAAGACCTGCAAATTAGCAAAACCGAACACCAGCAACACAGACCACATGCCTTTCTTGCAGTATTCAGCCTGTAGATTACTACGCTTCCACAGTGTCTTGGTTAGCTACATCCATCCTAAGCCTGAAAACCTTGTAACAACCTTAAAATGGCACTGAGAGTAAAACTTTGTAAGATTTTGACACTTCTGAAAGAAAAGGTAAACCAAGGGTCCATGGGACCATGAAAATAAAAGAACAAGTTGCCCCTCCAACTCTAGTTCTTTCTTCAAGCAATCTAAAGGAGGTGGGAATATAAAGGATATGTTAACATAAGCACTTTTGCAAAGCATAGTTTGTTGTAGGAAAAATCATTTTAATAAAAAAGTTCCTCAGATCTACTCATGTCAGGGTTGATATGAGGCCTGATTTTCAAGTAGCATGAGATAATTCTTACAATTCCATATTATTCCTAGTAAAATAACTTCTAACTTCAAAGGTTTATCATTATTTCCAAATCTCTCTACATTCAAAAAATAGCGTTATACTGACCAACAGACAAGCTCTTTAATTGCTTTTTCCCTTTGTATACTCTCTCTCATTCAACCAACAACAAAAAAAGTGTGACAATTTGTCTGCACCTACCTTCACAAACAATGAAGAGATCTTTTCAGAGGTATTATAATACAGTGAGACACTCTGAATCATTTTAATTGCATTTATAAGTCCTGGAATAGCATCCACCATGGACACCTGCAAAGACACACACAGCAAAATATTTCTGTTACCATACATTAGCTCAACATCTATTTAGAGAGTCCAGGACTGTTATAAACACAGTATTTCTAATGTGTCTGACTCCTGTTTCCCTGGGCCTCTCCTACAGTGAATCCTGTCCTACCCTCACCACCTCTACAAGTTCAGCTTGGGGAAAATAATTTTGATATCAGCTTGGCTGGAAGTACTCCAGCCAGTGGGATAAATATGATAGCGACAAGGGCCTATTTCAAATTTGCAATTCTGCATTAAGCCTCATGGCCTCTCAACAACTGAACAATTTCCTTACAGTACTGGTATTTATAACAAAATCTGCAATGGGGAGCACAGTGAAGATAAAATTCAACAGGCCCTGCTCAGTGTCAGTAGCAAGCATGTCTACTTGTGCTTTGTTCTGTATCTTTAGCACACAAATCTTTTATTAGTGAACCTCCAATACTGGACTCGGAATCACCAATGCAAAATAGTTTTATCATTATGCCACAGTGGGAAATAAACAGACTGCATCGTAGGTCACACCAGGGTTGCCAAAGAGTACTGTTTGGATTAGACAAAAGTACAGAAAGAGAGATAGATGGGCAGACAAAGCACTTCAGGGCTTCTCATCATATTTCTCTAACTAACAAGATGTACATAGTTACATAACTAATTTTAGTAAAAGCAACCATTTGCTAGCTACTATAGCAATTAATGCAATCATGAAAATCCTTCCTCCTATCCTGTACTCTATATTTATTACATTATGTTTGCATCATCCTGTTTCTATAGTATGGGAAGGTTATTTATATTTCTATTTTAATATTTATCTAACCACATTTATATTTTCTAAACCAATAAGCTGTAAACTGCCCTATAAATGTTAGCCTAAACATAACCTGTACACCAACACAAAGGGAAAAATACAACCATCGTCTTCTACAAAGTGTTTTGTCGTTGTTTTTTTTTCTTTATTTTCAAATATTTTACTTGATCCCATAGCACAGAATCCAGTTTCATTATTAGACTGAAATGTTTTATAATCAGCTCAGTCAACTTTCAGCATATCTGAACAGACTCAAACTGAATACGCATAACTAAACTGCTATCTAACTATGCAATTTATAGACTGATTCTATAAATAACAGACTATTCATTTTAGTTGTTTCCAGAGATTAATGATGAGATTTTAAATGTTTTGCTTACAGGGTCCATATTGTACAATGGGTCACAATGTTTTTCCAGGGAATAGAGATATCTCACATTATCTTTAGCTTCATTTACTGCATCTGTGATGCAAATGTCCAGCACTCTCCAATTCTAAGAATAGAAAGTTCAAAGAATAATAATTTTAATTAACATATTTCAAATACTATTTTGACCATGCAATTTTGAGATTATCCTTTTTTGTCAAAAACCTTTAAGTTACTTTGAAAGCACAGATCTAGTGCTTTAGACAAAGAGGGTTCCCAGTCATTTGCAAGAAATTAAACTAGATTTATACTTTGTATGTTTAAAGCGAGGAATATGGAAGACAAAAGAAAACAAAAGTCTAAGATACTCAGTATTTTGTCCACCAGCAATATTATATACATTACCAAATTGAAGTAGGTTACACAGAAAATTTCTAGTCTTTACATCTGTCATAATTCAAAACAGAAACCTTCAGCAGCTTGGATTTAGCAGCAGTGAGTACTCCAAGCACTGCTTTCACATCTGGGCTCTTCAGCTGGTCCATAAGGTAGCTGAATTTACACAATCTTTTTTTCCAGTAATCAAGCTCTGCTCGTGGTCCAAGGTTGTCAGCTTCCTTCCTCAACTGGTCATTTTCTGCAAGAATCTTTTATCATACAGTAATATTAGTGATTGACACTAATACTTCTATCTGTATGGACAGTGTGGCTTAACTCATAATTTAATTCCCAGTATTAACTCCTGTGAAAAATTACCTAGCCTAGCTACCACCTAATATACTCAGTCCTTTAATTTTGTATGGCCTTCTCTTGGTTTGAGTTTTGAATTTGAGTTTTGAGTTTCAAGTATTTCAAGAATGCTGTTAGAAATTTTCTGCAAATAATCTACAAAACTGGTTTCATACTATGATTTTGACCATTAAATCCACTAGGAATCAAAAACTGTTTTCTACTTTGATTTCTTGGCTAAGGTGAATCTTTCTAGTAGTCCATTTGTTCCAAGATTATATTACAAAGTAGAGAGATATCCCAGTAACCATAATATAACCACAGTCAGAATACTTTCTCTAATGCAGTATGGATAAATGGAAATTACACTAAATGCTGAAGTATGAATAGGAAGAAGCATAATTACTGTGATCCTTCTCTAGTGGGTACTGCTATCATTACTCTGCTTTTCTACTCTTCACCATCAACTTTTTCCCATTTCCAGACAGATGACATTAGTTTAAAAGGATCTTTAGTTTGACTCAATAATAGTAGTTCTTACAATAATTTGTTTAAAAAAAGGATGAAGCCATGCTCATAAGAGGAAATGCAAATTCAAGTCCCTTGAACAACAAGACAATGTGGGAAAATGTCTATATTAAGAAGTTATTATAAGCTTAAATATAGATAAGGCTCTGCTTGCTCACATCTCTCATTGTAGAAAAGGCTTTCCTTTTCCCAAAAAAGCAGAAAATAACTAGAACTTCTATATACATATAAATAACTCTAACTTCTACTTTTTAATTTTATCAACACTTGTAAAAAGTACACGGACCTTACAGTATTTTAAACTATGTGAAGAGGTTTCATCAATGCATGGATGAGGCAATTAGCAATAACAGGGAACTAAGCCTCCAAATAAAACTGTACTTTCCATATAAAAATGGAAAAAGCGTTTTGTAACATTGTGATTCAGAAAAGAAAGCACACAAAACACACCAACAATAACTTAAGATAAAGGTATAAATTACATTTATCTTTATAGAAAGGTAGATAGCTATATGCCAAAAGGATTAACTTCAACATCTACTAATATGCATACTAGTCATATTTCACTTCTGTCCAGTGTACTATTTACCCGTTGAATCTGTTTGGTCCATCCTTTCATACAGACTTCTATTCTCTCAAGATCTTCTGTGCTGTTAGCAACCATCAGATAATCTGCAGGTCCTTTCAGATTTTTCAGATCATAAGTTTCACATTTCTTCAGACTGATCTACAACACAAGTTAAGGAACTCCAAAATGCTGAAGTATTTGTGACAAATAATCCAAGAACTTTACACAAAGATTGGTTTTCTTACTTGGAGTATCTCACTTCATCTTCCCATTTCAATTTAAAGTAAACTGTTTTGAGCCTAGAACTGAACTCCAGAATCTGAACAACTCACCAATCCAGCAGCTGTGCTTCCCTGACATTTCCTTCACAAAGACTTAACAATTGAAGTAACTGTTTTATGTTAATTGTCTTGGTACAAGAAAGGCCACCAAAGAACTGAATAGCTCAAAGGAACTGGCACCAGAATGAAAAAAAAAAAAAAAAAAAAAAAACAAACAGAAGCAGCTGCAGAATTGTTAAAGCCATAAACTTTCACAGATGTTAAAGCCACAGATCCACGTATATGAAGTTATTGATGACAACAAGCAATATTTAGAAACATTGTTTCTTTTCACCAGTTTAACAAAAGCAATTTTACAAATATTCTACAAAAATAGTAAATTTAAGAACTCCAGACCAAGACATTTCACAGCTAGCTTGTTTCCCAGCTGCTGCTTGAATATATTACCTTCTCCAGCAGACTTTGCTGAGTTCCTGAGAGCACACTAACAAACGATTCAATGGAAGTGAGGAACTCTTTCTTAATATTGTCATTCTGTTGATGTTCACCAAGTCCAACCCAGCCATAATCTGTAATTTGTAAAGCTGGAATGAAGATTTCTAGTATCAGCTGCTCAACACTTTTTAGTAAGCCATCTCGGCCTACATCCATCATATTAAAATTTACTTCCTGTAAAAGACATAAAATAAATATTAAAATGGAAAACAACACTTTGTCAGCATGTTTTTTTTTCCCAGTCCTATTGCCTAAGCATCTCAAAAATTACAAGTATGTGTGAGTGCACTACTGTTTCATGCAGTAACAAGAATTCTTCCTAGCATGGCCTGTGAGATTTGCAGAGGGTCACAGTTCGTCATAAAAACTTCTGAAATATAATTTTATAAGAGACCTCTCTGTTTATATAGTTCAGTCTATACGGAGGAGCAAAAGGATTTCAGTATGCCTCTTGTAAAGCTATCTAGGTTACATTTTTTAACAATATATTCATACATATATGTATGTATATATTCAGAAATATATAACAAATACAGTTATCAAAAGAATTACAAAATACTGTTGCTTCTGATTTCCAGTTGCTCAAAGGTTCTGGTCTAGGAAGGATACCTTTACCCAGCTAGAGAGAGAACAATTCACAAAATATTTGCTTTTTATACATTCTGAAGACGACTCTGAAGATTTTTAAGGTAAACTATGTTAATCTGCCAACTATTGTCTCTTTATTAGAAAGTAGTACAGGAATTTTTCAGCAATATAATTTAACACAAAACAAATTGTATTCAAGTGCCATACATTAGTTGTTTTTTCATACGTATCATTTTTACTATTCAACTTGTCTTCCCTAGTTTTAAGGTATTATTTATTATCATTAGGGGTTATATAATTAATTGTGAAGATCTCTGCTGCAAAGTTCAGACACAATTATCAGCTTGAAAGCATTATTAAAGCAAAAATCGTTAAATGTTAGAAAGTATATGACTGAGAAAACCCAAGTCAGATCATTTAAAACAACCAAAAAGATTAAGTTGACTATAAAAATTCAAATATATATAGATAGATATCAAATGAAAATCTAGTGATGATAGCCAACTTATTCAGCCTTTGCTTTTATAGTTCTTGCCTACTCGAGTAAAAATAACATAAAAAGATTTTCCTAAAAGAGATGGGAGAAGTTAAAACTCTCTGGCTTATCAGTTGTATTTGAAAGTTTTCATTTTGAAGCATATATAAAGTTTTGCACAAAGTTACATTCTCATTTAGCTCATCATTCTTATTTTAGCAGTCTGATTAGTTCTTCTACAACTATAGGATCCTCTACATTTTATTCTGTGCTCCCTACTGCTAGGATAACTTGTACTGCACTTGATTCAGCTTTATTCATATTGAATTGACAGAGATTTAATGAGCATTTCACCGGTAAAATATTGTTTGTGTATAACTTATTTATACACTCATAAAAATAAAAGCACTTTTGTTCGTTTAATGTAGAAGCCAGTAGTGCTCTGAAAACTTGATACTTAGGTGTTGACCAGTTACTTTTTGTCATCTTGGATGATCACAAATTGTCATAGCATTATTTCTTCACAATGATATACCTCAAATTGCTGCCACTGCACAGTGTCAGTTTTTCCGTTCTCCTCCATTTTGCCCTGCATTTCACTTAGCCAAACTGTCCTTTTGCTCATTTCACTATGTAAAAGGCTGTCAACTTATGTGCTGAGAGTAAATACCCCAATATGAAAAATAATTTTCAACAAGTTTACGTACAAAGAACAGTAGTCACTAACTCTCACCTGATAGATATTTTCAGCTGTGATGGCTTTCAGAACATTAGATCTAATGAAGAAAACACATACACCAGTTAAAGCAACTTCCTTCCCCTCTGTCACAAATACTTTAGGTTTCTTCTTCTTTGTCAAGAGACAATTAATTCCTGGAAAGCTAAAATGCTCTGTAGGTTGAAATAAAACAAACATTTAATAAACACTTATCATTTATTCAAAGAAAAACTTCCTAAACTGCATATCTATGAGTCCCAATCCCTTGATGCTTCACCACAATTTCCTAGTGAATGCACAGAGCACCTAGAGTCCTCAGAGCACCATTAGAATTATTTCAACTCATTTTGTCATTTTCATATCAAAAGCCTTTTCTTTCTATTCATTTATTTGTTTTCTGCTCATTCTAATAAAAGTTTCAGGGTCAAGGTGCTCTTGCATAGCAATCCCTCTCTATTATGTAATTGAAGATAATGCTCTATTGCTTAAAATAAAAAATCAGCAAATGTAGTTTACCTCAAATGCGCTGTTAACAACAGTCTATCCTTAAGAAAATGCAGACCTAAGTCTAATACAGAAAAAAAATAGGAGCATTTCTGAAAACAAGGAGTGTCATGCCACAGAATATTCTTGGGGGAAAAAATAAATGAGGGAGCTACAAAATAAGACCTTTCTTATTCCCCAAACATGAATATGCTGCTCACAGGTTTATGCTGTTAGTAACATTTGTAAAGAGTCACCAAGAAGAGCAGTGTCTTGTCTTAAACTGTCTGGGTTTTGACCACATTATTTTTTTGCTAATGGTTTTCCAGCATTGTCTCAGAGAAAAATTCACATGTGCACACACATACATTTATTTTTCAGTGAATCCCTGTAATAATAAAAAGATTTTAAAAAACAGTTGTTGGTATCTGTAATTAAAGGACAATAGCCAACCAAGGCAAAATGTAACAGTGCCACTCCTCCTTTCTTGTTCAGTCATATGATCTGAGTGGCAAAGATACCCCATTTTGGATCACACACCCATACATCTGTCCGCCTCCCTTCTCTTCACATAAACTTCCTCTTTCCCTTCTCCTGAAGAAGTTTCTTTTTTACCTTGCAAGTACATTGCCTAAAGAGTCTTGACTTGGAGATTTTTACAAATTTGATTAATTGTTAATTAACACAAGCTTTCACAATCCTTGCACTTCAGTAATTTCAAACCATCAACAGTAATTCATTTTTGGGACATCTCTGTGATGTATAAAGATACAGTAGATAATCTGTGATATCTTCAGAAGAGATGCGCTGTTACTGAAAACTGTGTTAGAAGCTGTTGAGCCACAAACTAAAAGTCATGCTCAAAACATTGCAAAAATGTGATCAGGTCTGTCTCTCAGGCCAACAGAGACATACTGAGAACTTCAGCAATCAGGATGGTTTCCATATATTCAAAGACAGATCTCTAAAATAAAAAATAGATACTTCACACCCTGGAAGACTCTCCTCAACTCCTCAGAAGTACAGTTGGCTTTCCCTGAGATGGGTTTCATTCATAGCTGTTCCCAAAGATGTGCCAAATTTAAGCAGAACTAGCTCCAGCACAGACCAGCACTGAGAGAAGTCTGTTCCAATTATTCTGCTTTTGGTTATTGTGGAGCCAGAACAACTCTTCTTTCTCATAGCAAGGAATGGGCACAGTTACATATCTGAACTTTTTTCCTGCAATAGTGTTAATGTCAGTCGGTCACCATCAGTGCTGGAGAAACTGAGGGACTATTGATTTACCACTGAATCCTTATTCAGCAAGCTGGATGTAATGCTGATGACTAATACATATAAAGGCACAGCAGGAACTGCGACCTCTACTGTGTCCTCCTTGAGTTGTTTTTCACTTACACCTACGACAGACTGCCTTCACATTGTTTCACATCTGTTCTGCAAAGACACAGCCAAGTAGTCACTCTAGATGGTGACAATAATAAAGGGCTAAAGTCCTGATGGTAAAGACTAGCAGAACTGTACTGTTGGGACCATTCCCCATCAGCACATTCGTACAGAAAGGCTACTGTTTAGATGAAGAAAAGTAAACCAGTGAAAAAGATAATTCCATCTGATGAACTCCATAGTAACAAGGACCTGTGAACTGGATATTAGCTATGTGTCAGCACTTCTGAAAGAAATTTAGGTAGCAAACGGAGAACATTCGGGACATGTCAAAGACTGGCAATAAAACAACACCAGGACAGTTGAAAGGGTGGGCCAGAAAGTTTAAAGCATGCACATTGACAGCTATGTCTTTTCTTGTACATCCAGGGTAAACAAGTGAGGCTCTAAAGACCAACATAGAAGTGCACTAATAAGCTCCAGTAATTCATCAGTCCTTATTTCATGAGCAAAGTATTCCTGGGTGACCAAACTTGACTTGCTTTAAGCCTCAGTTAATAAAAACATCACCAATTTTTTTTTTCTTTGCACACCTACTCAGAAGAAACACAACACGTTGCAGTAAAACCTATGTAGCTTTACCCGTATCAGTTGCCTCCACATCTTGATAGTAGAACATCAGATGGCGCAGACCTCCTGGGTCCAAGAATTTGTCAATGCGCTCTATCTGTTTGAGATGATGTGAAAGTATTTATGCCTGGCATATCTACTACAAAAATTTTACGTGATCAATTTTTTAACAAAAAGTGCTTATAAATACATATCATATTACCAATGTCTAGTACTAACATTACATCAGGATCAGTTACTGCCTTCTAAAAAAAAAATTAAAAAAAAAAAAGTGAGTTTTTTTCCTTCAGTAGCACACACTACTTAATCATTTTGATTTTTTTTTCCTTTCCAATATAGTCAGGCCATGTTCCTATTTATTGAAACCACTTATGCACATGCTGCACACCATCTCTCAAACAGAGGGCATTTCTTCATTTGCCAAAGTGCAGCAGCACCTCACTGAAGTTCTTCCCCCGTTTTATTCTTGCCATCATTCAGCTAACTAGCTGAAAACAGAGAGCATAGATTCCATAACATAGCAACAGAGAAAGCCCATGTTTATACTTTAAGCATCACGCCAATTTTGCAGTTCTACATCAACTTCAGGCTGTCATCAGTCTTCCTTGAATTATGCATTGGTAGTGCAGTCCAGGAATCTCATGTATAGGCTACATAGGACTTGGAAGAAAGTTAATTGCTGTATGTTCAGGAAATTTTGGCTGAACCCTCCAGGAAGGTCAGAACAACTAATAAAATTGTTAAATAAAGTGTAATAGCTTTACTCAAGAATATTTTCCAAGTATAATAGCTGGAAATATTTTCTTCATTGACAATTATTCTCAGACAATATAATTTTTCAGGAAATCCACCCAGAGATAAAATGCCAAAAGGTTGAAACAAGTTCTGTGCTTTAACTCAAAACAGTGTTCAGCACAGCTCATTTTCCTGTCTCATACAGAATCACAGAATTGTTGGAAAGGACTTTATTAGGTTAACCTCGTTTTTTGCCAATAATAGCTCTGCTCATCCAAAGTCTTGCCCAAGCTGAGTCTTGAAAGTCTCCCAGGACAGAAACTTCAAAGCCTACATGGGTAACCTACTACCATGCCACTTTACATTCCTGGTGAAGAAGGATCTCTAAGTTGCACAATCTGCAATTTGTGGCTATTGCCCCTAGTTACATGTTCTGCCACTGCTGAGAACAGTTCAGTTCCATCTGTAACTACTCTTCAAACAATTGCAGGCAACTACTTGACAGCCCTTCAATCACTTGTTCTTGCTCTTCTCATACTTCACATGCTTTATGTCCCTGACCATCTTTGTAGTCTTCCACTGGATCTTTCAAAATATTCATACTGAAATGAGAATATCTACATTTTAAAACTTAAATTTAAAAACAAAGTGACTTATTTTCAAATCACAAAATACATCTCCAATGCATATAATACTTACCAAGTAAAAACACAAACACTTATATCTTTGGTGGGATCGCTAGCCAGTCTATTTTGTCAAGTAGTTTTCAGCTGATTTAACTTCCTAAACTAGTTCACAATATAGTTTCACAAATGCTGATAGCAGTCTGGTGAAAACAACATTAATATGCAGCCTAGCACAGACAGCACTCTCCTGCATCTGTGAAACCACAGTCTGGCAACTATCTCACTAAGTATTCAATGGTAGCATCAATTTTAAAGCACCCTCTGAGCTTCATTTAGCAAATTAATCAGATTACCTGGTTACCATCAAGAATAGCTTCTTCTATTTCTGCTTTGTCGAGATTCACACAAGTGGCAACAATATCCAGTAAGTAATCATGCCTGTCATCCAGCCGAGCACGTTTAGCCTCCCTTTCCTCCTTCAGCTTTTGCTGTCATAAAACACAAAGTGTTTTGAGTTACTCAAAAATCACAATTTTGAAGACAAACGTAAGGAAAATCTTGGAATTTATTTTAAAAATGAAGAGTACTGCATCTTCCATACTTGTGGTTTAAAATTTTAGGCACTTAAATTTTTAGAAGCAGCCCGTTGCAATTTTGCATATGATTTCCTGTGTTCTATTATCATATTTATCATAAAATTCTTATCACTGGCTTTTTATAGAGTATTACTTATTTGTTGAAAGTCTCTCTAGGGGGGAAAAAAGTGGTATTTTATAGGTACAGCTCCATTACCCTGTTAGTCATCTTCAATACACTTCAAGCTATTAGTTTTGGCTTTTCAGTCAATTCACATAGCACCACCAAATCAACACGGGACTGTGACCCATATTTGTTACTTGTGGAAGATATCATAAGTGTTTACCAACAAAGATAAACGCTGCTGGAGGAAGCTAAGATTTCATGCATTATCTCTTAATATAATGAGAAGTAGAACAAGCAACAAGCCTCAAGGTACTCAAGTGTTTATAAATGTGCTTAACTATTGCTATTATACCATACTTCAAGCAGTATGCCTACTCTTCTAATTAAATTGAATTCCCATATGTAAGACACCTCATTATATTGCAGACAAAATAGCCTTCTGGAGTAGTTACTGCTACTATTGTGCTTGTGGATTACAAGATTTAATATAATTTCATTTTCAAAAGAAATTTAGAATTATGTTCCATTGGTATTAAGTTCAATCTTTATTTCCTTGGTGACTGTCAAAAATCTAGTAACTGTAAGAAGAATGCACAAGTGATTTATCTACAAGCTTCTGCAGAGTTAATAGGACCGGAATAACACACTTTATACCATTATGTAAATTTCTTTGCTACTTCCTGAAGGAATTTTCAGATATTTGGTAAACTCATAATTGCTAGGATATCTGCATAATTGCCGAATGTACTGGAAATGTTTTTCCAGGTTAATGACAAACATACAAATAGCATTTCTCACACAGATATGCCTGAAGAATGCATAGTACATTAATTTGTATACATATTTTATGCTTTTTTAGCTTTATTTAGATGTAGGCCTTGCTTATATCTCAGAGAAGGAATGAAATTTTTCTGCTAATTAGATACAAAAAGCAACCAATTTTTGGCCAAATCTGCTCACACGAGAGCTTTGCTATTTCAACAGCTTCAGCACAACTGGCTGTGCATCTCGAGCATGGAAAAATATAAGCACTAAGCCAATTAGATAGTTTCTCTTTAATTCACAAAAACTTATTTTTATTTTGCTCAAAATACAGTCACATTAATTTTTGTACTCTGCATCGTTTTCAGTACAGAGTTCCAGAGACACTGCAGCAAACAGAATTCATCATACACAGATTATCAGTTCCCCCATATACTCCACCCATAGGCATAACCTTTCATAACCTTTCAGCCTCCGCTCCTTCTCCAAGCTGCTGTTTATGTAGGCTGAAATAATGAGTCTCTTCTCAAACTAGAAAATCATGTCTTGATGTTAATTTCAGTTTTTCTAACGTTTTCTAATTCAATCCTATAATTGCAGTCTCCCAAATCCTATAGCATTTCTTTTAACTGTTGTGTATAGGAGTTCACATAGAATTAAGCAATATTTGATGTCTAAGAATTTGTTAATATATCATAAATCTCCAAAAGACCAATCAACCTTCCCTAGAGAACACAGGCAATTACTAACAAGATAGTAAAGCTACAGTTCTCAACAGACTAAGACAAACTTGCATTTATCATGTGTCACTTTTGTAAGACATTTGCATTGTTCTGGTGGATATCTCTCTAATTAATGTTAGTTACATGCATTTTTTTCCCTGATAAATTTTTTCCCTGATATTTTTCTACAATACAGTTCAAGAACACACAGTCTGTCTGTCATGCTTTCATATCTTGATGCTAAACATCAAATTCCCTCAGTTGCAGAGCCCACCCTTGCTTTGTTGTTAAATGCAGCAAGAAACTGTTTATTGTACTATATTGTACTAAAACATTGGTGATTTTATACCACTTCCAGAGCACTGAAACAATCAGGACAAGATTTAGGTATCAATATTACACATGCAAGGTCTGTTCTGAAATTAATGCCTACTATTTTATGATGTTGGCCCACAATGTTAGAGGCAGATACTGGTGGTAAGGCAGAAGAGACTGAACCTTCCCACCAATATTGCATTACATTTTGTTACCATGACAAACGGCAGTAGAGGGGCAGTCTGACAGAACAGCACGTGATATGGAAGTGCAGATGGAGCAAAGGCATGTCACTGAATTCCTCCATGCAAAAAAAGTAGCACCAATGAACATTTATGGAGCCCAAACAACGGATGCAGAAGCACTGAGGTTGTGGGTGGTGCATTTTAGCAGTGGCAACAGCAACAGTGGATCACTTCCCCTGGTGCAGATTTTTATGTGTGGCATGTAGGTTCCTGTTCATGGTTGATGAAAAAGCATAGTTAATTGTTGTAACTATGTTGAAAAATAGTGTTTTGTAGCTAAGAATTTGCTCTATCAAACAGTGTTTCAGACAGTGTTATTGTGCTCTCTGTATCTATTGTAGTTTCCAAGAAAATAAATAGCATGCATTACTTTCGGAGCAATCAATGTATAAATACCTGAGCACAAACTTGCCTTTCCAAACAAACTGTGCAACTAAGCCTTGGTAGATATCCTACCAATTAACTTATCAGACTGGCTGATCCATTTACAAGACCAAACAAACAAGAGAACACCTATCTTTGACATACACCTATCCCAAACACTATATTTTGCTTTAAAAAACAAAGTCTAATCAGAGTGTTTGATGAAATTAATACCAGCCACTTATACTATTTTAAAACAGACATTAAAACAGACATTAAAACAGACCCTCCACCTCAATTCAAGTATTTACTCAAGATGCATGGTTACTAGTCCAGACCTAATCCACAGTTCTGTTTTCCTTACCTTTATAATTCTGCCAATGCTCTGCTTCCAAAGTTGCTTTCTTCCAGCTCTAAACATTGTACTATTTGATATAAACATCTATTTTCAACATAAACCTTAAATTATGATACAAGATTCTTCATTCATCATTTTGCTCTCTCCCCCCAGCCTTTTGTTTATATTTGTTTCATTCCTGTTCTGTAGGAACACCAAAAACACCTAGAAAATACAGTAAAGACCTAAAAAGTTAACAATTACTAAGATTAGCACTGCATCTTTCTTTTCTCCCTCAATTCAGTTCTAATGTGCATTTAAGTTACTTGAAGACTGAACTGAGGAACTAGAGAATATACTGCCTGCAGATCTGCAGTTGAAAACCACTGTTACCAACCTCAGCGTTGTTAAGGTGATATTGTTTATATATAAACACCACTCAATACAATTCATCATGCTCAAGGGCAACATAACCATTTGCAAAAGTCAATATCTGATTTGTGTTTAGCCTTCTTAAGTAATCCTCATGTCGACAGACATCTCTGTTTCCTTGTCACAGGAGATTGTTTAAATATATAGCAACAGCAGTCAAGCAGCTTTCAAATAGCTATTACCTACAGACTATTAAACTACCAAGTTTTTATTCATAGTTTTTATACAAACACACTCAGTCTCAGTTATTTTTCAGTTGTACAGTGGGTGCTTAATGAAAATATTTTTCTTCAGCAATGAATATTGGGCTTTTTCTTCTCAAAATCACTTTAATTTTTTCCACTTCAGTGACAGAACCCAAACCTGATGTCATGAAAATTCCAAGAAAAACAAGATAATCATCCAATATCAGGAACAAGGCCTTTTTTTTTTTTTTTTTTTTTTTCCTAACAGCTATTTCAGGCTTAAAATGCTCCTAAATATTTTTGTCCCTACTGATATCAACGTGAATCCGTGAATCACATTTACAATCATTCAACAGCCTCCTTATTGATAACATTTTCATGAATAAAAGTCATTTCCCTTGCATTACCTGATTTTCTGTGCAATTTTCCTCATCTACTACAGTCAAATCAGATTTATATATTGATAGATACATAGATATATTTGAAAGAGAAAGATCTAAAAGAATTGCACTTTGTGTAAAATTAAACATTCATTCTCTAAACTCTTTATGGTTCTCTCTTAATATTAAAGATGTTATTAAATATTACACAATGAGTTGATTCCTGGATATATTTGAGAACACTGAAGAATTATTTTACTTTGCGTTTGATTTCTAATGTAAAAAACTCAGCCCAACAGTCTGAACTTGCATCAAAAGAAGTTATCCCAAGAAAAACATCTCTCAAAGAAGAACCTAAGAAAGTAGAGATTTTCATAAAATGATGTAAGGTCATAGCAGCTAACTTAAAGAAACAAAAAAAAAAAAAAACATTAGGATATCTGTAAGTCATATAAATCAGTCTCCTACACAAAGAAAGTACAATTAGAGAGTGGTAGCTGAGAGAAGTATGCAGTTGAGTTTTGAATAGATGCAAGGATGGAGATTTTACAATTGCTCTAGTGGTATCTGACCATCCAACATAAAGACCATTCTCATATATCTAACTGGAATTTCCTCTATTCCAACTTACGTCTTGTTGACTCGTATTACCTTGCATCTTCATTAAAAGCCCAGCTGTGTCTATACTCTGCCTTTAAAGGTAGACTGGAATACAATCTCCCTTACTCCTTTCTTCCTAGTGCAGAACAAAGCCAGTTCTCTCAACATCTTCTCATATATCATGTACTCCAGTATCCTGGTCATGACACACTGCCAAACTTGCTCTATCAACCCAGCCTGTGGCACCTTTGCTGCAAGGTGCATTATTGGCTCATGTTCAAGGCAAGTCCTTCTCTGTAAACCTGGCATATAGCAAGCTGGCCACTGACATGTATTGTCATACAAGATCATTCCATCCTAACTGCAGGACTTAGCATTTGCTAATGTTGAATTTCTTGAAGTTTCTCTAAGTCTATTCTCAAGCCTGTCCAGCAACCATGCTCTGTGGTACATCACCCTCCTCCAGTTTGGTATCATCAGGGTCACAGCGTGCTCTGTCCCATAATTAAATCAACTTTTAAAGGCACTAAACAATATCTCAGTATCATCCCTGAGTGTTCACTAGTTACTGGCCATCAACTTTGCTTGGTACCACCATGCCTCCGTGCCAGCCAATTTTCTACCTAAATTAGCTTAGACAATTAGCACTTAAATCACCAGTTTGACTTTAAGGATGCTAACAGATACCACATCAGACAACTTGCTAGACTTAAGACAAAGAATAACTATTGCCTTCCCTTTGTCCTTACAGCCAGTAATCTTGTCACAGAAAATAATCAGGTTGGTCGCACAGGATATGACACTCGGAAATCTTTTTCGGTGGTTGGCAGTCATCATTTTGTTTCTCCATGTCCCATTATGTGTCTTTCAGAACATTAAGTTCTCATATTAGCTGATAAATTATGAAAGTTCATTTCACTGTGCCAAGATTGTTTTGGTGGTGTTACAATGCGAAACTCCAGCAGCAACTTTTCTTTCATTAGGGGTAATTAGCTGCCATCTCGTGGTTGAAAGCCTTAAGTGCACATTACATTTGTGCTGTTTCTTCAAAGACCACAAAACGGAACCGTGATAATATTTGAAAACTGAAATACAAAGTTGTCTTTTATGGAGAAGATTACTTATAAATCACAGATGATTATCTACACTGAATAAAAGTAGAGGAACCTAAAGAAAAGCATGTTATTCTCTGCTGTACTATTTTAATATAACTGCAATGAAAGCAATCAAAGCTCATGGTAGACTTTCTAAATGCACTTGAGCTTCTTTAAAAGTCGAACAAATGGAGGTTTCAATACCTTTAATTGAGACAAGGATTTTTAAGCTGCTTTGTTGAGGAGAACTAAAGCTTCAACATATTCAATCGATCATTGCTGAAAAATACAATTTCTACAGAGTAAGAATATCTCTTCAACCTATTTGTTTGATGAGATAAAAGATATGGCTAAGGCAAATAATGTCATCTTGTTGCTGAACAGGAGAATTTAACTATCATGTAGGAAGTCCAAATGTAACTCCCTGTTTTGCTTTATGCAAGACATTAGCTCTCCAGGCTCTATTCTCCTGTTTCCTGCACTGCGAAGAAAATAAAACTCAATTTAAAATGCAGCAAAAAATACTGAATATATAAATAGACAGAAACATATCAATAGCCAAAATAAATTAATTAACCTTCTGTTTACAGGAATAGATAGGATGTTTAGGTCTTACCAAATAATTACTAATTCAAACTAACTACCAGATTGGCAGCCATGACGGTGGAGATATTTCATAGAATAACAGCATTCTGAGGGACAGACGGATTTCAGTTCAAGTAGCCATGCAAAGTAATACATTTTCCATTTACGACATGGGAAGGATGATAAAGCCTACAGCAGTATAAAAGAGCTCATGTTCAAATGTTCATAAGTTAAAGGCCAGTGAAGTGAAGTTTCAATAATTATTATTAAATAGACATTATATAGAATATTGCTGGTAGCAATCACAGGAACCCCTATGGCAGGAAGCAGTATCAGCAAGGAACTTCAGGAGTCTTCACGTAAAGTAAGGAAACATCACACTATTTCAAAAGGAGGAAACACTGGTGAGTTTCATTGACGGGGTTAACAAGCATTCATGTAAACAAGATTGATCTAAATGACCTGGATTTGCAAAAAGCTTTCAGAAAGATCCATTGTCAAATGATTTTAAGAAGAGCATAAGCGAAGTGATCCTCCAGGAAAGGAAATTGATTAAATGGTGGAAGGAGACGATAGGAATAAAATGAAGAGCAAGTCCTTACACAAGCAAGAGATAATCAGTGGAGTTTTCCAGGCAACTGCACTGTTCAAAGCACTTGGGTGGGAAAGGGAAAAGCTGTAAGAACAACAAAGCCTTAGATGAAACTAAGTTATTCAAGGAACTATCACAAAGAATTATATGACCTTTCAAGACTGAACAACTCTGTCAACTTCTTAATTAGTGATACAGAAGCTATAGTTCTGTACTCCCAAAGACTGCTTTGTCTTTATGCCATGTGGGGTCAACAATTCGATGTTAAGAGGTGCCATTGGTGTATATTTTCTAGAAAGCCATGAAACATTTCCTTTCCACCATTTGGAGAATTTCAGTATTTTAAACAAACTATTTCACTTCAAGAAAAAAATACTATTTTTATTGTAAAGAATTGCTAATTATTGTGTAGTATATAGTGTTAAGCCAAGTAGAATTTCCGTCCTATTTGCTTCATGTTTGGAGTTAACATTCTCTCCAATGGACTTTCAACAGGCCATATCAACCTGAACAATTGTGTCTTACAGAAATGTTGCTTCATCTGTACATCCAAGACATCACTTGTACACCCAAGAGCTGAAGAATTGGTACGGCTTGTGTTTTGGATCATGTCTCTGCTCTACAACTATTTAAGCATCTCACAATCTAAAAGAGTTAGCCACTCTTTGTAGCTTTGAGTATGGGTCTCCAAGACTTAACTTTGGATCATTTGTTATCGCTTCTCTCACTATTAAGTCTAAGGTGGCATCAAGTCTATAAAACATAGATGATTCCTACAGACACATTTCCAAAAGTAAAAACTTGTCTGATTTTTTGCTACTGTGCAACTGATGTAAGATAATACAAACATTAATACATAACAGCTTGTGAGTAGCTTGTTATTAATAACAAAACGGCCATTTGAATAGTTTGTTCTTCATGGAACTACCAACAAAAAGGCTTACCAGTTAAAAGCACACATTTTTGCTTGGGTATCAATAGCAACCAGATAAAACCACTTGATTCTGACCAGGCAACTCAGACTTAGCTGCCAGCACTAGAAGCTCAGAAAAGTGCACATAGAAGTAAAATAATTTACAATGGAATTTTTATGTCCCTTTCATATGCAATATCAACAACTTGATATTGTTGATTACTTGTGCTGAATTCAGGTTATTCCACTGCATGCACTCAGCAGTACTTCTGCACTACAATCAAAGGTTGTTCAGACACAGCTGAACTAAATTGATCTAATTTTTTTAACACTCCACTCACAGCTGCACTGAGATCACAAGGGTAACTCCCATGACCTATGGGTCAGAAGATAATTGTATCTTTTGCTGGAGATCTGGATGCTAACTAAGCACCTAATATGTGCTCACTCACATTAGGTAAAGCAGACCATGTAACAATCACAGAATCATAGTATAAAATCATAAAACGGTTTGGGCTGGAAAGGACCTTTAAGATTATCTAGTTCCAACTCCCTGCTATAGGCAGGGAAACCTCCCTCTAGACCAGGTTCTCAAAGCCCCATCCAGCTTGGCCTTGAATGCTTCCAGGGAGGGGGCATTCACAACCTCTCTGGGCAACCTGTTGCAGTGTCTTACCAACCTCACAGTATAGAATTTTCCAGATATCTAGTCTAAATCTACCCTCTTTCAGTTTAAAGTTATTTCCCCTCATCCTGCTGTGATGTGCTCTTACAAAAAGTCTCTCCCCAGCTTTCCTGTAGGCCCCCTTCAGGTAGTGGAAGACACCTGTAAGGTCCCCCAGAGCGTTCTCTTCTCCAGGTGGAAGAGCTCCAGCTCTCTCAGCCTATCCCCATACAGAAGGTGCTCCAGCCCTCTGATCATCTTTGTGGTCCTCCTCTGGACCCACTCCAACAGCTCCATGTCCTTCTTTTGTTGGGGGCCCCAGAACTGGATGCAGTAGTCCAGGTGGGTTCTCATGAGAGCAGAGAGGCAGAATCACCTCCCACAGACAGAGAGATAAGTAAAAAAAAAAATTATTTATTTTTATTGCATATTTAAAGATAAGGTCTGTCTTTTCACACATTTTTCCTTTCCATTTTCCATAGCTGAAACTGTTTCTCCTTGTGTCTTTGCATAGGTCCTCAGAAAGACAGATATCATGCAGCTTTCTCCCCTGTTCAGTTGCTGAATACGGAATTATTCTTAGGAATTACCTGCTATGTTATAACTGCTGAAACATGTGTCTGAACAAAGGTCTCCATCCCATGAAGGTATTAAATGTTAAATATGATCAGACTGTACACTGAAGTTACACTGAAGTAAAAACAAAAAACGACTATATAATTCCACAGCTAGATATCCATGAAAGCAAAAAGAAAATGAGGCAGTCTGATTTTCAGCTGAATAATGCTATGATCAAAATGTAACTTTTTAATAGCTTAACTGATATTTGCAGTTGTACAGAAACATTAGCCAGTTGGTGTCTGGATTCATCCTGGAATTATTGTAAAAATCAACTGAAGTGTATTTGTGTAGCTGTAACACTATGGGAATCTAAGGGAATCCAACCACCCCTCAACATTGGGAGCTTTATGCAAGTACTTCAAGTACTGAAAGGCATCAGTGAGGTCTCCCCAGAGCCTTCTCTTCTCCAAGCTAAACAAGACTGACTCTCAAGGTTTTTCCATAGGAGAGGTGCTCTACATCATATTCTCTTTTCTCAGCATCCCCTTCCCCTCTTCCAATGAGAGCGACAGCTTAAGTCTTCCCATGCCTGAAGTTTCATCGCCAACTATTGCCAACAGCTGCCCAAGAGAAATTTTGTCTGGTTTGTAACAGCTTGTGAATTTTATTACAGAGATAGCTTCTAAGAGAGATGGCACGACTGAAGTCACCTCCTCTGACCTTCTTTTATCAAACAGCTGTCTTGGCAAACACAAGCAGGTATCTAGCAGCTGCTAAGCTATACGGAACGAGCACAGGAGAGCAGAACACACGCGATATGTACAGTCTTAGCGGGACGCAAACTTCATTTTCCACTTCAGAAGCTGCCACGTCCCCCTCGCCAGCACGACCACCCCAACACGCTGCGCCCCGGGGCCGCTCAGGGCATCCCGTTTGTTTCCCTCCTTGTCTTCGCCCCTCCGCCGCCGCCGGCCCCACCACCCGGCGGAGTCCGGCCCGCGGCGTCCCCCCGTCCCGCACCTGCATCTCCTTGCCGCTCTCCAGCGGCGCCGTGGCCGAGCCGGCAGCCTCGTGGCGGCAGCCCGACCCCGCGGGGGTCTGCGGCCCGAGACGGCGCCGGGCCGAGGGGGAGGCGGCCGTGCCCAGCCGCCGCTGTCCCGCCGCCGCCATCGCCCGCCGCCGTTGCTATGGCAAGGGGCCCTGCCGCCGCCGCCGCCGCCCCCTGCCGACCCCAGAGGACCGCAGCTCCGCGATGGGCGGGCTTGGGGCTGCCATCGCTGTGTGCCGGTCTCGCTTTCCAGGCTGTGCTGCTGTGGTTGTAGAGCTGCGACAGCAGCGCAGGTGTTCAGGAGCCCCGCGGCGAGCCTGCCGGGGAAGCAGCTTCGTGCATTCCTCGTGAACCCCTCACGGGCAGCGCCTGTAGGAGCGTTCTCTGGGACGAGAGAGGCCTGATTTAGTCGCAGAAATAAATCCTGCTAAAAGCCTATGTCAGGTGCAGCCTTAGCATCTGAGATGTAGCAAAAGTGTCCCCATCTTTTAACATCACGTCTTCGGTGACTACCAAAAATGTGCGTTTCTGCAGTCTCACAGCTGCCATTACTGAAGCTGGGGAAAGGAACTGCGGAGCTAACAGCTTCAAACACTGCCCTTCTAACTGCACAACGAAACAGCTAGGAAATGTTGCATGTTTGGGTGCCACACGAACATAAAAGCTTTCTCCTAACTGGGTAACACACTTAGGGCTGCCCTCCTCCTAAACAGCTGGAGGATCTCTTGTTATCAGGTTTCTCGCCCATAACCTGCCATTGAAAATAAAGATCTCTGACACACAGTTACACAGAGCAATCTGTTAATTGCCTATCTATAAACTAAACTTGTTTTGTAAACAAAGGGGTGGCCGAGGAGATCTCCATCCCCTCAACATGTTAACAGGATGAAGAAGTTAGGATGATACACTACAGGAAATATACAACAATACAGAAAGCTATCTAAGATTAAATATACATGAACAGCAGACTAATTATGTGCAATCTGACACTGAAACATTAGCAGTTTCTGCTCACCTGGAATCCATGTCCACACAACAGCTGAAAACTAAGAGTGAAGAGCAGACAATAGATTCCTGAGCAGCAAAAACTGAAGTTCTTTTAGAAATTGGTAAGAAACACAAGCCCAAACCTGAGGCTGATATTTCACCATCACTCCTGCTCCTTTTAATGCAACTGAGGAGTCGGGAGCCTCCTGCTCATCTTTCAGTGGAAATGTGCATACACAGGGCTGCAGCAGACCTGCAGAAACTCAATATTTAGGAATGACTGGGCCAAAACAACCTCTAACAGGAATTTCCATCTTGCTCTTAAAAATTTCAGGAAGGTAGGGACTACACAAACCACCCAGAGAGCCTGAACCAGTTCTCATTTTGTTTGTTGCTTACATCAACTATTCCTTCAGAGTAGACGTTTCAACATATTTTCTTCAGTGACTAGTGCCTTCCAATTAATTGTCGTAATTTTTAGTGTGTTTGTTGTACATTAACCCTGAGAGGACAGCTAAGCCCCACTCAGGTGTTCTCTCACTTCCTTCCCGTGGAAAGTGTTGTTTTCTCCCTATGTTTTTTTTTTTTTTCTTCCTGGACAGAAGCCAACTGATTTCACCAAGTGCTAATAATTTCAGCATTTCATTGGAATTCCTAGATTCTGTTATGTTTTTCCAGTTCGCCAATCTTGCTGCTGAAATGTGACACGTGAAGAATGTTCAAATGTTCTTAGAAGCCATGGAGAAGAAGGAACAGCTTCCTGCTAATGGTTCAAAAATAACATTTTAAATCACAGGCAAACAGGATCTACTCTTTTCACTTTGGATTGTTTCCACGTTCTTTTTGACAGAAAAAAGATTTCACATACAGTTTTCTGACAAAATTTTGGAGATTCATATTTATTCTTACAGATTTGATTTTTCCTTTCTGGAACACTTCAGATTACTTTACTAGATTTCAGAACTTTTCTATTGAAAAGTAAATGTATGAAACTATTTTGAGTTTCATTCTCCTCCTCTGATGCACATCTGGATCAGCTGTCCCAGCTTGATACTGTATATGAATACAAATTCTCAGTTCTCTTCTGAAAGGTGTCCTAGAAAGTCAGGCTGCTGTAAGACCTTTGTACAGTATCTTCCCAGAATTTCTTGGAAAATAATTTATAGCTTGTCTTTTAACATGTTGTATATTAGTATAATCAACAAATATACAGAGTGCTGTAGTTAAATTGGTATCTACAGATCATATAACTGGAAAGATTATCACATTGGAAATAGATGAAAAATACTTAACCACATTGTAGGCTTGCAAGAAAAACCCCAAGAGGAGGGATCTCCAGAAAGAGATCCTTTCCCCAGTGGCAGTCAGCCCTTAAATGGGGTCTAGGAGAGGTGCAGCCAGGCTCCCCCCGTTCTGGTCACATAGCTGAATTGCCTTCACCTGTGCTCCCATAGCTGACTCAGTCCTTGCCTCGGGTGATCAATCAGTGGTTCAGGCTGTGATTCAACATTTCCCATACACATGTTTTTTTTAACAGCTGCTGGCATTCATCATAGTAATATTATCTAGATTGTATCTGTTTCATTTCTTAAAAATATGTTATATATATCTAATGAGAGTTGTGTTGGAAGGTTTGCTATAAATCAGTTTCCTCTAGCTGAATATATGCCTGTCAAGCAGGTAAACTCTCAAGGAAGATAACTGGCTTGATTTGACCCATATTCTTTTTGAAAAATCCTTGTGGTATATTTTCTTTCTGTCTTGTCCCTTGAACTACTAGAAAATGATAGCATAATAATTTGTTCTAGTGACACTGAGAACTCTTTTTCCCTTATTCCTAAAGAAATTTACTGTGCCTGACATTTTTAAATCCCTGAGATTCTACCTTTCTTTACCAATAGTTCTCAAAAATAAATAAAAAATAATAATAATAATACCTGATCTTGTTTTGGAGATTATTCTCAATCAAAAGCGTATTTCATTTCCTAGGTTGTTTTGTTTCTTTGTTTGCTTTGGTGTTCATGTATGTGATTTTTTGTGAGACAGGGTTTTTTGTTTGTTGAGAGGGGAATTGATTTTTTGTAATAGCTCTAAATTATGTAAATATTTCACAATATTTCTTGAATGTGATGCTGTTCTATTCTGACTGTATTCTTACATCTTTTTATTAGACTTGTCATTTGCAGCAGTTTATAAAGACCAAAGAAAAAGGCACTAAATATTGTGGTGTTCCCTAAGTCACTCACTAGTTGCTATATACTTTGCTCATTCTGCATCACTCCTTTTTTTATTTTCTCTCTCCTTGGTTTGCTCATTAAAACATTTCCATATTTCGCACTCCTCCTTGTCATTAATGTTTTCTCTATAATTTTTTGTAACTCTTGGGACAAACATATCACAGTCTCCTCATTGAGACTCTAGTATCAGTAATAGTACTGAAGGTTCCACTATAATACGGAATCACAAAAGCGCTGAAGCTGGAGGAGACCTGTGGAGCCTGTCTATTCCAAACCCCCCTCAAAGCAGGTCAACAAGAACAAGTTGCCCAGGACCATATCCAGCAGAGGTTTTAATATCTCTATCGGTGGAGACTTAACAAAATATCTTAGCAACCTGTTCCACCTTCATAGTATTTTTTTTCCTGTATTTGAGTAGAATTTCTGTATTTGAATTTGTGCCCATTGCTTCTGATCCTGTTCCTGGGCACCACTAAAATGAGCCTGGTCATGTCCATCTCAGTTTGAATTTATCTAGCCCATACTTTATCAGTCTGTCTGTGAAGATCTTAGAGGAGACAGTCCCATAACTAAAGTGGGACAGTGAAATCAAGATAAACAACAACCACTTCTCTCTTTTCCTCCAGTGAACTATTCATGTCATTGTAAATTGGATGCCAGGTTATTTTTCTATGCAAACTTACAAAGCACTTTCTGTGCTTACAAAAACAGAAATCTATTTTACTGAGATAATTATTACCACACATTTCTATTACTTAAGATTATTGTGCACGTTTTACAGATATTACCTACAGAAAAGCTTTAAGCATGGAAAAAAATTTTGTTCTAATTTTTATTTCTAGGAAAAAAAAAAAAACCGTTTCAGATGTTGCTTTACTAATTCTGGGTTGAATGAAAGAGTTGTTCAGACCTCATACTCTTGCTCACGTGTCAAACTCAAGACAGCCTTTGACATATTTAAATCTACCAAGCTTTTAAGATACTCAACACTTTCAAATCTTATCCTGTTTTTCATTACCCTTTTACTTGAATTCAGCGAAGTAAAAAAGAACTGATCAATTTGACTGTTTCTATCTGGAGCCGTGAAAAAAATGAATTAAATCAGAATAATCGTAGTTTTCATGTTTTTATATAAAACGACCACTAGAGGGAGAGGTAACCCCAAACACTCGAATACATCTAATCGAAGCTAGAAGAGGCTCTAAATCCCAGTCTGCTGTCACCATGACCACAAGTCCAAAATCTGCTTTTTCCTTTACAGTACAAGTGTTCAGTTACAATGGCTGCTTTTCTGTCCGTGTACTGTGACCATGAGAAAGAACATCTAGTGATATCTTAATGATAATGGCGATCCACCCACTTCTCCACCTCTATACATGTTAGCCAGATTAGGGTGGTTCTACAGCAGTTGCTAGACCACAGTATTCAAGGTAAGGCAGTCTTGTATTGTATTCTATCCCAAAGCAATCAAAACTAGAAGCGGAACATAGCAATTATCCACATCTCTGATGTCAATAAAATTAATTAAACAGAATATAACTATGATAAAATCTTCGCCTCACACATCCATGGTCACATTTGACTATGTGAGGAATTACTTTATATTTCATTATAATTTCTTAAGCAAATTTACAAGACCGATATGAAATTGTACCTTGTTACAGTTCCTGAAAGGCAATCTGTCGAACAAAATCAAGGAAGATGTACTCTAGCAGAGTCCTGTGCATCCGCATGCCATTCTGGGCATTCCAGGAGTTCCCTAGTCTCATTTGTTTCTCCATCAATCAAGGCAGGGGAATGGCAGGCCTGCAGAGACTTAATGTCCACCACAATTATGATTATAATCTTAGTAAAGAAAAGAAAGAACATTCTGTCTTACAAGTGAGCAGGAGGAACAACAAGCTGAATTTTTTATGATTTATTCATGATTTTTTGACTGGATGCCATAAACATCTGGAACTTTTCTCTGTTCTAAAGATGAACCAGTAATTTACATGTCTCTTGGACGTGATTGTCATATAGCAAAAATTAGCTTACATGCATTTATCAGAGGAGGAAAAATAAATATAGATGGACATAACAATTACTTCAAGACAGGAGGTCTAAGCAGTAAACATAATGAGAAATTATAATTGTGGTTTGAAAAGTCAAGAAGTGGTTAACTGGAAATTGTCACTGGTGTTATAGTCCATCTCAGAAGTAGTCCAGATTTTTTTTTATGAAGAATGTTTGGGCTTACAGAGAGATGAGTAACTTATGAAACACACTTTAAGAGAATGAGAAAGTATCCTACAGTTGGAGTTATAAATCTGATATGCAGTAGAAGCACACTGATAATAACATAGAGTAGCAGTGTGCTTTGAAGGAGTGCTCTTCTGTCCCTCCTTCTGGTTCCTCTAAAAAGGAAGGTCCAACAGGAGCCAGAGCAAGGAAATAAGGCAGAGCAATGAGAGCAGCAGAGCAGCACTTGTAGAACTGACCCAAAAGTATTCATGCTGGGAAAAATGAGAGGAAGCTCTAAATTAATTAGTGTTGTTCCTGAGGGGTTGAGAGCCTTTTCATTAGGAAAACTCTGGTAGCAGGAATGGTTGTTGTTACAGTAGCTATAATTGATGTGATGGGAGGATATGAGAGTCTGTATGTGATTGCTTTCCAGCTGCTAAAGTAAGCCTCTAAAAAAACCTTAAATATGTTACATTTAAACAAAGGAGAGAATGTATAAATGTCTACATGGCTGTGACCTAAGAAACAAATCCCATTACTAACATTCAGCCTTTCACTGCCAAGAAAATCATACTAGAGAAGAATACAAAGTCAACAGATAGAAGAGGACAAACCTAGGGTTAGTGTGAAAATCAAGAAACTCACAGAAAGTTAGAATTTAGCTGGAGATAATTCACGTAAAATAACAGGAGCGAGCCTATCTTTGACAAATCAGACTATTTTTGAAAAACAAAACTGTTTTCTACAATAACTGTGATTCTAATTTACCTGATCTTTTAGAGCACTTTTCCCATGCAACCTCTTTAAAGAGCTTACCACAGCCTCATTACAAAGTAAATAATTATTCAATTGTAAGGGTCAGTAAAAGAGCTAGCTTGGGTAGCAAAGGCAGAGAGCAATAGTGTAAAATAAGAATTTGAGCAGAAGTATGAATAGCTGTGTGCCACAGAGACCAGTAATGACTGGGAGTGACTTCATTCCTCACATACACATCTTTGGCCAGGGTGAAGGAATATGGACATAAGGGAGTGAAATCTGCTCATGACACATAACTGGGCAGAGATTCAACACAAGGGAAAAAAGTAATAGACATCAGAATGTCTTGGACAGACCTGGAGCAACAGGATATGAGTTACTTCTGTACTTTTACTGGGAGGGATGGTTGAAGACTGGAAGAGTAAAAATGTTGTAGAATGTAGCACTGCCTCTTAAACTGTACTTCTCACAAACTTTTTGCCAACCAAATACAATGAGGCGGCATAGCTGTTGGTGCTAAGGTTGGAAATTCTCGGAAGTTTAGCACTGGGCACAAATCCAGACATGCTATCAGTCTCAGATGTTTTTAAAGAATTTTTGAAAAATCTTATGCATATAAACCAGTTTTGGCTTTTTGTGTTTTTTGTTGTTGTTGTTGTTTTTGTTGTTGTTTGTTTGTTTGTTTTTATAACAAAATTCAGACCTAAAGAGAACATCATGTAGGAGTCCAAAATAAAATGTTAAGGATGATACCTTTAAGCTGAAGAGTTCATAGCTTTGACTGTTTAAAACTATTTAGCAATTTCATTTTGCTATTTAACAAGAGTATGTAGAGAGTGTGCCACAAAGTTCATTGTTGTGTCACAGAGGCCTCTTTGTTCATATTTTTAGACCATCCAAATATTTGTTTACACATTTCCTGTGGAGAACATACCTTGTGTAATGCTGCTTCTACATCAGCCCACTCCCGATTTATTTTAGTATCCCCCAGCTGATGGGGGACAGATGGGTGCAGGTTGCGAGCAGAGGAATGCTGCCCTGCCTCTGATGGCAGTGAAAGGCATGCAGCTCGCCTCCCCCAAACAGCCCTTGGGAAGGGGGCCAAAGTGACTCCCTTAGTCACCAAAAGAGTTAGAGACCAAGAGAAGAGCTGAGGAAAGGCTGGCAGCCTTGGACAAGAAGGTGCAAGTCACTGCGAAGCTGTTTCTCAAGATTGCCTTCCCAGAGAGATTGTTTAAAGTTGAGGGAACAGAGACACTTTTAAACAATTATGTAATACTAACTTGAAAATTGATGTATACTTTCTGTTCTGTCTGTAAACTTTTCCTTCTACTCCTATCTCCATCTCTGTCTATGGTATTTAAATTCAATTCTTGCCTTCACAGACTGGGAATTACGTTTTGGATGAGCACATTTTCAATTAACACTTTGTAAAGTTAATGGAGTCTAATGTGCACCAATATCTGCAGTAATTTTTGTGTGCAACACAAGCTGGTTTGGACTGTGATCCTTCTCTTTTCTGACTATGATGGTAGAAAATCCCTCCATACTAAGATATGTTTGTCTGTGTCTCCTGATTCAGGTGTCCTGCCCAGCCTCCCAGGAGTTTAGAGCAGCTGTAGGAGAGTTTCTTCAGCCAAGCTGTGCTATCCACATCCAGCATATAAAATTGGTAGGGTAGGAAGAGGAAGAGAGCCCTCTGAGAGCTTCACTCAGTGCTGCCAATTTAGATGGATGACTGAATTCCCTTGATGTAGCAGAAGTCAAACCAAAGAGTAAGACTCTAACCCCACAGTTTTCTTTGGGAAATGTGGACAGTCTCACAGCTTTGAAAGATGGAGACTTCAGAAAACAGCAAGTTTTAGAGTAGAAATTTTTCTAATGCCCCTAACATTGTTTGCAAATGTAATTTATATTCACTGAATCCTGTAACATAGTGAGATTGCTAATTAGCTTTTCCCCTATGAGAAGTACCATGTACTATTGCCTATCCAAATAGAAATGCTGGGCTGATTCTGAAGAAATAAATGCCAATATGAATACAAACCAATGTTAGTGTTTGTACATGAATGCATCCTTCATGCCTACCTACATTCAGACTCACGGCACACACTAGTGATGGCTAACAGTACAAACCCAGGATACAATTAGGCCAGGTCCACGGGGATGATTTCATAAAACTGAATTTTTAGACTCTTTAATAAATCAGTACTCGAACTTACAGTTGGCTCCTCCCATATTTCTCCTGCATCCTCTGGAAAGTCAGACAAACACAGCTGTTTCCTGTATTATGGTGTCTTTGTACCTCAACAAACGGTATAAGCTTCCCGCTGTCTTCTCCCCCGGTATACAGGATTTCAGGGTTCAGACAGAAAGCATTGCTGCCTGGCCGTGCGCTCAGTCCCACGTGGCCTTCTGGCTCCTCCAGAGCTACAGAGACTGAAAAATTCCTGTGCTTTCCCTCACAGCTTTGTGAACACATGGAGACAGCAGTGGAAGGGCCTGGATGGAGGAAGCCAGAAAGAGAGCTGGTAATCTAATGACAGCAGATCCTCTGGTATGTGTCTGGTGAGAAAGGGAATTTTGTGGAAAATGTTTTGTGGGATACAGAACAAAGTCAAATGGGGAGGAAATAAAAAACCTGAGTTAGAGAAAGAAAAGAAAGAGAAAAGTTATTCTTCCTCACATCGTTCAGTATTTCCATCCAGAAGAAAATGTCTCAGATGATCCAGACCATCAAACTTTTAAGGCTTGTCTAATATTTAGTTCCCACACACATAGGAATTTTCTATGTCAAGAAGAACATAGAGACACCATGTCAAATGATAAAATTGTATATAATTCTGTTTACGGTTTATATGTCTAGGATTTTTATTTTCAGAAACCCTATTGTTAATGTGAACATTTCACCGGCTTTTGGTGTTCAGAATTACTAATGCAAAGTACATAACTATAAACAAACCAATCTTATATAATTGTCAGTTCTTTCTTTTATCTGTTAATTTGTACCTTTCTTTGTAGTTGTTCCTTTTATCATTTTATAATTTTCTACTTGAATAACTTGTTATTCCTTAGACTAAGATCACTTTCAAAATCTGAATCATAGAATCACAGAATCATAGTAAGGCTTGGGTTGAAAGGATCCTTAGACACCATTCAGTCCCAGTACTCCTGCTGGGGGCAGGGCTGTCACCGACTAGATTAGGCTGCCCAGGGCCCCATCCAGCATGGCTTTGAATGCCTCCAAGGATGGGACACCCACAGTTCTCTGGGTAACCTCTGCCACTGCCTCACCATCCTCTGAGTAAATAATTTCTTCCTAACATCTAATGTAAATCTTAATTCTTTTAGCTTAAAGCTGTACCCACTTGTCCTATCACTACAATCCTTAATGAAGAGGCCCTCTCCAGCTTTCTCGTAGGTCTCCTTTAAGTACTGTGTGGAATGCTACAGTGTGATCTCGTCAGGACCTTCTGTTCTCCAGGCTGAACAAGCCAAGCTGCTTTAGCCTTTCTTTGTAGAAGAGGTGCTCCAGCCCTCTGAATATCTTCATGACCCTCTTTTGGACTCACTCCAACTGATGCTTGTCCTTCTTATGCTGGGAGTCCCAGGGCTGGATACAGTATTTTGTGTGGGGTCTCACAAGAGTGGATTTGAAGAGGACAATCATCTCCTTCACCCTGCTGGCCACTCTTCTTTTGATGCAGCTTGGAAAGCAAATGGTATCCTGGGCTCCATAAGAAGAGGGGTGGCCAGCAGGGACAGGGAGGTGATTGTCCCTCTCTGCTCTGCTCTTGTGAGGCCCTATCTGGAGTACTGCATGCAAGTCTGGAGCCTCCAGTACAAGAACGACAGAGAGCTGTTGGAGAGAGTCCAGAGGAGAGCCACAAAGATGACCATGGGGTTGGAGTACCTCTCCTATGAAGACAGGCTGAGGGAGCTGGACTTGTTCAGCCTGGAGAAAAGAAGGCTGTGGGGTGACCTCATTGCAGCCTTTCAGTACCTAAAGGGAGGCTACGAACAGGAGGGGAATCAACTCTTTGAAAGGGTAGATAACAGCAGGACAAGGGGAAATGGTTTTAATTGAGGGAGGGAAAATTTAGGTTGGATGTCAGGGGGAAGTTCTTTATTATAAGAGTGGTGAGGTGCTGGAACAGGCTGCCCAGAGAAGTTGTGGATGCCCCATCCCTGGGGGTGTTCAAGGCTAGGCTGGGGTCCTGGGCAGCCTGGTCTAGTGTTAAATGTGGAGATTGGTGGCCCTGCATGTGGCAGGGACTGGAGAGTCATGATCCTTAACGATCACCTTGATGGTGATGAATTTCAAATCAAACTGAGTCGTGGTAAGTATAATATTTGTTCCTTAATTTTAACCAGCTAAGATCCTATTGTTTGTCCAGAATACATATGCACATTATAATGCCAGTATAAATTTAGTAAACATATTTAAAAATATATTTAGTAAATGACTATCATTACAATGAAACACTCCTTAATACTCCTAATACTTTTGAAGTGTTGAAGGCTGCAGAATTGACAAGCAACTCACATGAAACACTGATGCAGAACTGGAATTCCATGGACAATTACATTTCATAATTCCCTTTGATTTTCCAGGTATAGACCTGCCCTCTCGATACACATACTAAATGATTCACTGGGCAGCAAAATCTCAAAGTGAGGTTAACATAGGCTTTGAATACCTAGCCACCTTGGGCATATAAATATTGCTGTATTTTCATACAGAAAATCATTTATAATGTTATATTTCATTGTATAAAATATTATGAAAATTTTGCTATTTCCATAATGTTGCATAGTACATTTATTAAGCTAACAATCCTTACTTTGACAATACAATTATAAACCTGATTTTCATGTTTGTAACATACAGAAAAATACAACAAAACAGCATTATTTTGAAGCCTGTAATGTAGTTCTGTGTGTTATTCTGACCAGAAGCACCATTCTCAAAAATCCTACCACTTAATAAAGCTTCATCCTGTGTTCTTGTGTATTCCACTTAAAATACAAAAATCTGCAGCGTGATAAATTGAGTAGCTCAGTAAATAATAATGTTACTTTGACAGTATTAATATGATTTATATTTTAGCATATCTGATTATTTCTGTTTCATAGGAGCAGAAGGATAAAGCAGTCCAAAATTTGCTAGACTTCTGTTGAGCTTTCCTTATTTTTCTTTGGCTGAGACAGGAAACAAAAGGACTAAGCTATTGTCTCAAATTGCGCAAGTGATTGCATTCTTTGAAAACCATTATCTGCATGAAATCTTTCATGGCAGGAAATTACAAACAGAAAGAAATTCCTTCACAATGAAAGAAAAAAGACTATTTTCAGTGCTTGTTTTGAAGTATATAAGGTGCCACAAAATCAGAGTCAGTGGTCACTTTGATTCCAGATACACACCCTGGCAGTAGACTGATTTCTTTAGAAGAAGACTAGTGGTATGACAAAGCAAGGAAAAAGAAAGTTGTCTGAAATATCTGTAGTTAGATTTTCTTTCAGTCAATCTGCATTTTCTGATCACTGGTCACTGAGGAGAAATACATAAAAAAGGAAGAGAAAAACACGTGTATTTCTTGTTCAGAGAGAAAAACAGTGCAGTGAAATACTGAGAAAACCACACCTGCCATTCACATCAGCATTTACTACGGCTTTGGAAACATTTGCCTAACAAGCATATTGGACCATGAACTTTGTCTCAAGCTCATGTACAAGACAATTTAAGCTACCAATGGATATTATATTGTGACTTCTTGCAAAAGATGTTAAGTAGCAAAATAAAACTTAGAAAACACAATGGCCTAGACCATGGAAGTTACATTTGTTTCCAATGGACTTTTTTAAGCCACACATTTTACATGATTCATCTAAAGGGCAATGATTCACACTGAGGCTGACTTTTGTCAGTTTAGACTGCTTCAGACATTCTGAGGCTTTGGTGAGTGTATGACCTTCCTGAACTCAAGTGGTATGTCCCAGGAAACTCCAAGTTTCTGAAGAAAAGGAAGATTATCTTCAGAGCTAAGTCACATCCTTATCTGTTGTGTCACAGTGGTAATTTTAGCAACTTGTATGATATATTTTTAAAAACAACAACAAATAAGGAGAATCCCACCTGTATAAAATATTTCATCCTTCAGCTTCATAAAGTTGCAGCATTTTTGTCAAGTTAAAATAATCCTGGCTGTACCAAGGAACTGCCATTCAGCTCATTTCTCTAAGGACCATAAAATGTGAAAGTCACCTCCATTTTCACTGTTCCTTGGCAAGCTGCTTTTATTTAAGATTTCTGGACAACCACACCTCCCTTTCCACTTGCAGCCATCTTCTTACTCTCTGCCCCCTCTGATGCTGACTGTTTGCCAGTACCTGCTGTTACCTATTTAACAGCACTGCAGAATTCCGAGTAGTCATAAATTACAGACATTGCACTTGATGATGACTTCTTTAATTCATTTATGTCAGTGACATAATTGATTACCCTTTTTTACCACCAAATGTGTTGTCCCACTGTTCAAAATAATAGAATTTTGCTGAGCTTATTTCTCACTCAATTACCAAAGTAGGGTAAAAATGAGAAAACTGCAATTTTCGGTGCCGTATTTTCTTTTTCTGCTGTCTTCAAGCAACTTTCATGCCTCTATGACCATATAGCAATCCTCAATAATTTATTCTGTTAAAATTCAGTGTATCACCAAATGAAGGTGAATAAGCTAATTCTGAAGGAATTCATACCATCTGCTTTGTCAGACTCTGCCTTCAAGAGATGCTGCTTTTGCACCTGTATTAAATCATGATTTAAATGTGTATGTTCTGCCCTCATATATCAGGAGTGGTACACCTGTCCATAGATGTAATTAACTCAGTCTGGCCTGTGGCAAATCATGAAGTGGGTATGTCAGTCTGTGAGTGGCTGATTAACCTTACTCTCATCCTTTTGTGATTCTTCATGGGCTTGGAAGCAGGCACTCAGAAAATGCTGCATTTTCAAATTACACTACCAGGCATCTTGCAGATAGTGACCTCTCAAATTGACCAAAAGATGATTTCTGAGAAGATATGAACAGCATTTTAATGCTAGGAGGATTTAATTACTGAATGTATGAGTTACCGGTTATATTTTTGTGTTATTCAATTGGGATTTTATACACATTTTATATTTGGAACCTAGTTTTATATAAGCGCATATTTACTATAGTTGTTTGGAGATAAGACAGTAATTGAGTGAAACACTGATTTGATGAAGTGCTGGCAAGCTGCTCATAAAAGCTATGGTGCCCCATCCCTGGAGGTGCTCAAGGCCAGATTGGATGGGGCTCTGAGCAGCCTGACCTTGTGGGTGGCAGCCCTGCCCATGGCATGGAATTGGAGCTCAACGGTCTTTAAGATTTCTTCCAACCTAAGTCGTTCTATGATTCTATATGATTCTGTAAAATAAAGCCCTGAACTTCTCATAATAGCTTGATATGATACACCGATATTTATGCAGTAACATATGCTATGCTATGATTGGTCAAGAGTTTGGGGAAAAATATAAATAATGAGGGAATAATATAGCTATACTGAGATGGCTGTTTTTTTATGGATCTGGTTTCCAAAGTGTATGCCTCTACTGTTCTCTCTGTTTGCTCCTGAGGACCACGTTAAGTGTGGACAAGGCTGTTTGTAGCATCAAAAAAGACATTCATCCAATGCAGCACAAGGCTCCACAGGAGGCTGGCACATCCCAGAAGCAGAATGGGGAGCAGAGGTTGTGGCTGAGGGCTGTAAGCCCTCTTGGTGCCAAGAGGAAAAAACGGCTCGGAATAAATGCCCTCAATACATAGGCTTAGATATGTTAGCGTCAACTCAACAGTAAGGGAACAAAAATATCTGTTGTGAATACCCATGGAAAAATACTAAGAAAAAAAATGTTTTACTCAAAAAAGTTTGAATTAAGTAATTAAACCCTTGTTGTTTCTTCACATGCTCAAAAATACAAGTGATGTTTCTGATAAAGAGTTGCTTTCAGAGTGACATAGCTCATTCATTTGGCTTTGCTGGCATCCAAGGTGCAGAGAAACAGCAGATTTTTTTTAATAGTAGCAATGCTGTATGGAGATTCTGTCAGATCAGAGGGGACACATAGGTACAAAGGCACTTTGTATCCCGCCTTCTCTGTACATTAGTTGAGGCTAAAGCGGTTATTTAATTTGCATGTTTAGGAAATTATTATGCCCTTATGCAACAACAAATATTTAATACATGTACAATAAGGCTTTTATTTTAACATCCAGAGAAAAAGTCCTGTAAGACAGTCATTCCACAGACAGCAAAATACTGTTAGCATGATTAAGCACGACTCAGAAAACTCTTATTTCTTTAAACTGCTAATTTAGACAGACATATTTCACATCATATCTGTCATGTGAAGTAGTTTTAGGAAAAAAAGGAGAACTGGAGAAGTGGCTTTACATAGAAAAAAATTTTAATTTCTGAAAAGCTTCCTAGGCTTAAGAAGAACATGGAAATGAAATAAAAATATAATTGCAACAACATGCATTTACTTAAACAGGTATCCTGTTTTTGTATTTATACTTCAGTTCCTAATTACTGGTATTAACAGGATATCTTATGCCATTATTCAGAGAATTATGTATCAAATATGATGACCACATACTTGTATATCATATAGCAAATATCACTCATTTTCTCTGCTCACAAAAAGGGAACAAAAGAAAAGTAGAACTTTACAGTAGATTAATGGTTATATAGATAGATAGAGAGACATAGATAGATAAAACTTGATATCTAACATACAACATATGCTGACTGAAAAAGCCACACTTAAATCCCTTTAGTAAGTTGTCGTTGCTTCGTAGATCATGCATGTAGGAAAAAAAGGCAGAAAAACATGTAGGTATGGTGGCTAATCCATGAACATATGCAACTCCATGTGCAACTGTGGCAATTTGTGATCATTGTTTCCAGGGCAAGAAGGATCCCCCTGAACACCTACCATGTAGGGCTTAGCTAGCTTGTTATGCACTGAACATTGCAGGCATTGAGTTAGCTGAGGATGAGCAATTTTGCCCCAGAGCTGCAGCAACTGGCCTGCCACACAGCAAAGCCTTGGCTTTAGGGTCAGGCTGGAGCTAATAAGTTTTGTATGGCAGCTATAGCACCTTGAGCTTCTCAGAGATAACAGCCAATGCGTCACCAGGACCATCTGGGGACTTATAGGTGGAGAGGACTAGTGGTACCTCAGACCTATGCACTGGACTCTGGAGTTCATCTGGGTTTTGTTTATGCATTGTGTTTGTGCATAAAGTTTTGCCTTGCTGAATCAGGGCAGTATTTCTGTCATCTCTGCCTACAGCTCTGCCTCAGAGCTGGTGTCATTAGGTGCATTAACTACTGAATCTATGTACTGAGTGTTTGATCTCACCTGTTTTCTTACTTCTCTTGTTTGTTTCTTTGGTTTACCCATTCTCTAATGGCCTGAATCAATACTACATTTAAGCAGCAGCCCTGAACAAGTTCAGTGACATTTGGTACTTGCTTAGTGTTGGGCCTGTCCTGATAGTTTAGCTCAACAGCAAGCTCTACACAGAGCCCCGGTGTGAAAGAGAAACCAGTGCTTCAGTGGCATGGGCTACAGGACTTTACACTTCCACTTTCTGCCACACCGAGTCTCACAAAGAACCTAATTCTGTGTTGTTCATTGCTCCATTTTTTGCTGGAATCAAAACTTACATTCGTGGTTACAGAACTAAATGTCTATTTTCAGATGTCCTTGTTTAAAGAGTGTGTTCATGAATAAAAAACTTCTGGCTGTTTGCTGCTGCATTCCAACACAGAGTGTAAGCAAACAGACAAATTAAAGTGAATTGGAGCTTTCAGTTCCTTCTCCAGCACAGCCATCCCCGGTGGAGTTAACTGAATAAATGAATAAATCTCTTCTTTTAAACAACTGCTGAAAGAGAGAAAAAACTGAAAATAGTACCAGTGGTTGCTCAGCACTCTCTGTTCAAAAGTAGTCTGAAGAGCTCTGAGACTCTAAATGGACCTCTCTGTGATTCAAAAAGAATTCTTTAAACAATAGGGAATGTACACAGTTTTCCACAGGTCTAACCATGAATACACTGTATATGTCTGATTGGTTTTCATTTATTCTGTTGCTCTTTCACCTCCTTCCAGCATTTAATAACATTTAGGAAACTTCGTATGTCTGTTATACGTAGTGGTGTGTATAGGACCTCTAATTAGACAGATTGTTGCAAAGGACACTCAGTGCAGTAATGAATAGATGAGAATGAGCTGCACAACAGAAGCACACTGTGTTTTGGGACTGTAGGTATTGTAGCAGATCTTTGGTTACAACACCTGGATAATTGCTAATGACAGGCCGTGTATTCCTGAGCTGCTGTACGCCCACGGCCGTGGGCCCTACAAAGAGACCTTTGTGGGCGCAAGCAAGGCCTCCCGCTGCTCTGCTGCCAGCACACTGCGATCACTGAGCCCACACTTCAGAGAGCGTTAACCCACCCTCACACAGAGCAAGAAGCTAGGAGACCTCACACTGAGCATGCAGAGAGGAACAAGGCTCTGAAGGGTAAGTTTGCTACAGGCCCACGGTCCATCGCTGGGAACAGATAACATGAATCTGCCTGCTCACTAGTGGAGTGATAAGCTAGAGGCAGTGCTGCCCACAGCTGCAAGTAAATGTCTGTTTCTGTGTACACCTCCATGTCTTGCCTGAGCTGTGCGTGCAAGAGGCTGAGCTTGTTTCTCCTGTGCTTCACTTCCAGGTGGCACCCTGGGTGGGATCAGAAATAACCAAGACTTACAGAAATGTGAGTCTAAATGAGAGCCGCATGCAAAATGATTGCCGTGCCTGCCAGTGGTCTTTTCAGTCCATGTTTTCAAGTGGTTTGATTTTCAGATGTACAGAGTGAATATCTGTGTCTACACAGGGAACTGCAGTGTATTCTGTCTTTGAAAAACAAGATATAGACATCTGTGTGTGTATATATATACAGGCACACAGACTGCAGAGTCTAATTTCCTGCTTCCAGGTACAAATATTTTGACTCGTGTCTCCTGTATCCGCATATCCCATGACATGTATCCACGTAGCATATATACTTGAAATAAACATATGGTGCTACTCATAGCCCCAGGTGTTGTTCCCTGCATGGCAGGCACTGTTAGCCGTGCTGTAGGGAGCGCCTGCCCTAAGCCCACAGCTTCTGTGTACCTGTTCTGCAATGAGTGCTCATAGCAAGGCCGAGGACAGGCACTACAACAGCTGACAGCCAGGAGACCACAGATATGCATCCAGTGTTGGTGACACCAACCTGGTTCTTTACAAGGAAGTTGGAAGCAGCTGTCCTTTGTGCCTGCATCTACCCCAAGAACAAGGCTTACAGCACATGAGGCCTCTACAGCCGCAGAGGTGGGAGGGGGAGCATCACGAGTGCAAAATTAAGTAGCTACAAATCAACAACAATTCACCGAGAAAAGTGAGGCAGCGTCATGACACTCCACACCCCTCTGCCTCCCCTCAGTCAGACAGAGCAAAACTGGTCAGAACAAGTTAATTTGTCTGAACAGGTCGGCCGGGGCGCAGAAACCTGTTGCACAGGCTCTTTTCTTGTCCCAGAGGCACATCAGATTCTTCGAAACAAAGACCTAACTCTCAAATGCCATGCAGCCCCTGTTTTTCTGGATGGTATGAAAATCTGCCAAATAAAGGAACTAGCCCTTTTTCTTACAAAGAGCATGAAGATTGCTTGTGTCTTTTAAAATACAATCCAAAATGTCCTGCAAACAATGACGAGGAGTTTCAAAAATTATCTCCATATAGAACGTACATCCTTAGGTCAGGACTGCATGTATTCACACCAAGTTGAAGAGAAACACTGTACGAGCTGTAATAATTCACTGTTCTGAAAGGTTTGAGCCAATTGGTGTCATTTTCTTCGTTATCACACATTTCAGTCATACTCAAACTCAGAAAAATCTACATAAAAATGAAGTAAGCCATCTAAAACAAATTGAGGTGCTTCAACTATTGTCTTGAATCAATTTTTATTTAAGTGCAAGCCATAATCCAAGAGTTAGTGCTGTACATGGAGTGACCAGTGCAATTAGGTGATGGAAAAACATATTTCAATACAATATACATGTCTTTGAAGCACTTAGCTGTTCAGCAAATCAACTGAACAAAAACCACAGAGGGAAAGCATAGAAATATGGAGGTACGGGAAGCAATGTCAGTCCTTCCTATACACAAGATCAAGTTGCAGATAGAGCAAGAAAGCCAAGAAGAATTTTAAAAGTTGATATAAGAGAGTGTTAGCAGTTCTTAAAATGCCCATCAGGTTTTCTTGCAAACTAAAAAGTCAGATTCCTGTTCTTATAGACATTAAAGGAAATTTTGTAACGAGGTTTCCAAGAATGAGCTTCTCACTCCATCTATTAGCGATTACTCAAGATGGATGATGGTTTCACATGAGCATCTCCCCACCAGCAATGAAACTATTCGGTCCCTTCCTCCTCCAATGACAAGTCTCATGCTTTTAGGACTGATTCTTAATTATACTTAGAAAAAAAGAAAGTGAAATTCTAGGTCAGCTGTAGGCACCTTGTTGAAAATGGTGATATATAACAGTGGCAGCATGGGAAACTAAGGAGCAGCAAGCCAGCTTCCTTCCTGCTCCAGACTTTTCAGTAGCTTTTATTGTGTTTTGTTTATTGAATTAACCCTTGAGAACAGTGAAAACAGGGAAGGTTTTGGAACATAACTTGCACTAAAGAACTGAGCCACAATGTGGCTGACTTGTGCTTGACCTGTGAGTGTAAGAATGGCACACAGATGGCTTTAAGGAGTTTTATGCCTTCCTATCTGTTGTAGAAACATAGCTACCAAATAAGCTACCCGCTGCTATAAAGGCTGTTATGGCATCTGAGGATAGCTGAGACATTCATACAGCACAGTCTTCCACTTTTCTGTGTGCCAATGCCTCCTGCATTGTTGGATATGAAGCTGCTGCATGAGCCCTTCATGCTCTGGAGCTCTACATAGGGGACATTTGCTCAGGGGGAGTGTCCGTGTCTGTGTATTTACTCTGCAGCTTCACCAGGACAATGCAGTAACAACCACATGCATCCATATATCACCTATTTTAAAATATACCTTTTAAGCCATAAAATGTACTTTGTAACTTCTTGATACCTGAATAAACACAGTCACTTCAGTTCTCAAAGTTTCTTAAAAACTCCGAGCTCGGGAACATACTGTATTATTACCCAGATTATATCAATGCGTTAATATCCTGCCTTCTGCCATCTCAAATATTTTTTATTTGGTCTTTGGAGGCATTTTATTATAAACTTGACTCATCAAATAAAAAGTGATCCTCTCCATGTACCCTTCAAAACTCCTCACATTCTTTTGGAAGAATTTAAAGCACAATTGAAAAGGCTTTGCTTTTTGAAATGTATTACAGAATTTTGTATAGTGCTTAATTTTTAATTAATTATTAATTTAATTATTATAGACTTTTAAGATATACAAAAATGTTTTGAAATAGTAATGCTTTACCACATATTATCACTCAAATTGTAAATTACTTGTTGTGTCACAAGAGGTAAATGAGGAAATATTCCCAACCAAAATGAATCACATGGGCCAAATGGTCATATCTTTTAGAGAGTCAAATAAAAATATTGCTTTTTTTACATTTTATTTTATTCATGTACATGGACATGTTCTACACATTACAAAGCAGACATGTTAGGAACAAGTAATTGATGTAATTCTTTGATGTCTGATTTAAGCCTGCATACCTAATTCCTCAAATAGCTTTCATTATTCAGTAAATTCTAGTTTACAAGATTGCTATTTAAAACAGAAAAAAAAAAAAGCAGATTCTTTAAATTTCACAGTGAACCCAGAATATGATTTCCAGCAAGAACTTCATTGCTAACAGGCACTTTCAGACATTCACAAGCATCAGGATACTCTGAGTTAAAGAATGGGCAAGTAGGAAAGCTATGAAATAAAAAATTACAGAAGTTATCAGGTAGAAAAATGGTTCTTTGCCAGCTAGAGAGTGGTCTGTAACTTTGTCCTTGTTAAGATAAGTATGTATATATTTATGAAATGAAAGCTTGCAGCTCTTTGATGTAGTTGTCCAGAATCTTTGTTTTAAAGCATGTTATATGCTTTGAACGTATATGCTGCAACTGAATAAGATCTTTCCCTTGGGTGTGTATTTATCGGTATTTAATACCGATTGCACAGGTGAAGTTCTCACAGTTGATGAGCCTCAAAATTTAGCAAGTATTAAATCTTAGTCTTAGGTGCAGTAGTATTTTCTCTTTTCCATTCCCAAAGATATCTCACCTAAGATAAGGGGTAAGAACAGAAGAGCTCCAAGGAATTTTCAGTTCTTTTGGTCAATAAGGAAGACTCCACCTCTTGCACTAATTCTAAGAAATAAAGAAGGAAATCTTTTATTTTTGCAATTTTTTCCTCTTCTTTCGCTTTGCTGCCAAAAACAAGGAAGAAAAAATGCTAGAGAATAAGAGGAAAATGTCTCACAGAAGCTGGAAAGTGAGTGATGCCCTATGATGATTTCAAGAACATTAAATATTATAACCAGATCAATTCATGAAGAATGGTAAATGTTCATTTCATGAAGTGTAATGAAATGTAAAAAATATTAACCTACATGGTCTGCTCCAAAAGTAATGACTCCTATTTTATTATGTTGGTCCACCACTTTGGAGGCAGATGTTGATGATATAGCAGTAGAGGTTGAACCTTCCCACTATTTCTCCTTTACATTTTGCTGCCATGTGACAGATGGCAGCAGACAGGGAGTCTGACAAAATGGTTTCTAACATGGAGTGTGTATGAAGCTAAGGTGTGTCACTGAATTCCTCTGGAAATAATGGCTCCCACTGACATTCACTGATGCTTGCTGAACACTGATGAGGACCACACAGTGGATGTGAGCACCATGAGGCAGTGAGTGATGCTTTTCAGCAGTGGTGACAGTGATGTGAAAGCCAAGTCATGTTCCAGAAAGCCATACATAGCTGTCACATCACAAAATGAAGAGTGTCTCAATTAGTTGATACATGTGAATCAGCTAATAATGGTGACTATGTAGAAAAATTGTGTTTTGTAGCTGAGAATTTGCTCTATGTAATAGTGTTACCGTGCTCTCCGCGTCTATTGTAGTTTCCATGGAAATGAATAGGAAGCATTACTTGTGGAGCAACCTTTATACTTCCTGGCCAAAAATTGGATCTTCCTTTTATTCAAGGGATCTGAGAATAAAGATCTCCACTCTTCCGCTCAGCAGTAATACTTGTTTTCAAAAGACGTTCTGCTGCAGAAAATAAAGTGAGAAGGAAGCTGAAGTCAGAATAAAAGTGAATATTGTAATTTAGAAGATAATTTGTGAAACAACAAATTATTTTCATGCTTCAATTTTGGAAATATTCCATATGTTTGTATTAATAAAACCAGCAATTGAACTTGTTCTTAATTATCCTACTACTACTTGTTTTATCATCTACACTTCCCTGACAAGACATTGCATGTCAATTAAGAATGGCGGTCATTTCTGATGGAGAGAAATAATTTGTAACAGCAGCAAAATCTTAAATACCATGCTAGAAGTATCAAAACTCATAAGGTACCAGATGTTCATCAGAAGGCTCCCCATGTAGTGAAACAGGATCTCATTATAAAATCAGGAAGTATGTAAATAATCCCAAAATGGTGGAAAATTTAATAAAGATAGCTCATCAACAGACTGATAGGAGTAGGAGTAATGTTATGCAAATTAGGCTTGCAGTTCTACATCAAAGGAACTTGCAAAGCCAAATCAGAGAGGAAGGAACCATTACTATCTGCAATTCAGATCATTACTTACATCCCCACCATTAAACTTAAGAAACATTGGAGCATCCTACTATTAATTGATAACAATCCATACTCATGGGCCTGAGCTCTCACTTGTTGTCATCGTCTGCTTGGTGGCATCGCACCCACATGAGACTAATGTAAGGAAGTCTTTATGCTCAAGCTGTCACTGCTTCTCTTTTGGTCATGAGAGGAACTACTGACTTACATGTTAGGGAGCAAAGGCTCAATAGTGCCAATAAAAATAAAATAAAAAATAATAATAATAATAATAAACAGCTAAAAGTGCAAGATTCATCTCTGGGATCTTTTATTAAAGGCAGAAATTGCCTCTACCTGGAACATTGACTACATTTGATCTATTATCAAATGTCATCTAGCTCTACGATAATTCAGAGTCATTTGTTAAAAACTCATCAAGAAGTAGATTCAAACAACTCCTAGCAGCTAAGAGAAACTTGTTCCAGTATTAACTGTAAAGGATGAGCAAGAACACCTCTCTGCACGGTTCCCCAAAGGAATGAGCAGCAAATAAAGGAAATCTTTACACAAACATTCTTACTTCAGGATATATTATTTCTGGATAGATTATTTCCATTTAGCAATCTTCTTTGGGCCTGCTCTCAGATATGGAACTCACCAGAAAAAGACTAGCATGACCGTAAAGCCACTGGGATGGCTCCCAATCCACTGTTTCCTCAGTGTTTTGACAGCAGTCCACTCACTGAGCTTTGCTCAGCCTAGCTTGCTACTTGTGCTTGCAGAGCAGTGACTCTCAGATTGTAGCAAGCAAATCACAGGGTATCAGAAAATCATCAAAAAAAATTGTAAAATAATAAAACAAACTGAACAGACAAAACACATATTCACAGGCAGGCAGGCAAGAAAATGAGACAGATGAAAAATACTAAAATGACATCTGAAGTTTAAACTAATTCAATTTGGTTGTATGTGACAATCAGTACAATATCTTTAATTGAACATGAACTTCTTGCAAAAAGAAAAGATCAATCTTCACTTTGCAAATGTTGAAGAGCCATGGACTGAAGGATTAGATTTGTGATTCAAACAGACTGATTTTTGGTGCAGAGGCAGGCATCCATATTAGAAGGCTCTTGAATCATAGGATTTAGGCAAAGGATTTAGCACAGGTACAATTGGTAGAAAGAAGCCTCTCCCCAGTCATTCAATCATTAAGTCAGGAAAACAAGCAGCATGGCTCACTGTGAAAGAGATCTAGAAGATCATCAAAATTAGTAATTAATATTGACAGCACCTAAGCATTTGCAGGCTGGGTTTGCCTACAGACAAAGCTTGACTTTTCAAAGATTTGAATTAACCTCTCCTAAAGGTCTTAAGTTTGCCATAACAAAATCACAGTGTTTTTTTTAATTATTTCTAACAAAGAGCCATATACCAGAAGATTAGAACTACACCCTTTAGCTTACAGGTATGCCTTACTTGCTGAAGGTTGCTAGTCCAAATTATCACAGAGAAAGGTTCTGTCTGCATTGGGATATTTGTCTGTTTCTATAGGAACAGTTATACCACTGTACATTTTGTAGTGATATTGTTAAATTAATATGCAGGCGTTAAAAGGGTATCAATCTTTGCATAGCCCTGATTGCTCTAGATAAAAATAATCCTTTTCATGTTAATTAAAACTTCTAAAGCAATATTCATTAAACCAAAGAAAGTGGCGAGGAGAGTGGTGCAGTTGACACTGTGGAAGGAAGGGATGCCATTCAGAGGGACCTCAACAGGCTTGAAAGATGGGTCTGGGTGAACTTAATGAGGTTCAACACAGCAAAGTGCAAAGTTTTGCACTTGGGCCAGAGGAATCCCAGGCGTCTTTACAGGCTGGAAGGAGCGGTTCTTGAGAGCAGCCCTATAGAGAAGGATCTGGGGGTCCTGATGGACAAAAAGCCTAACATGAGCCAGCAGTGTGCTCTTGCAGCTTGGAAAGCAAATGGTATCCTGGGCTCCATAAGAAGAGGGGTGGCCAGCAGGGACAGGGAGGTGATTGTCCCTCTCTGCTCTGCTCTTGTGAGGCCCCATCTGGAGTACTGCATACAGGTCTGGAGCCCCCAGTACAAGAAAGACAGAGAGCTGTTGGAGAGGGTCCAGAGGAGAGCCACGATGATGATCAGGGGACTGGAGCACCTCCCCTATGAAGACAGGCTGAGGGAGCTGGACTTGTTCAGCCTGGAGAAAATAAGGCTGAGGGGTGACCTCATTGCAGCCTTTCAGTACCTAAAGGGAGGCTACAAACAGGAGGGGAATCAACTCTTTGAAAGGATAGATAACAGCAGGACAAGGGGAAATGGTTTTAATTGAGGGAGGGAAAATTTAGGTTGGATGTCAGAGGGAAGTTCTTTACAGAGAGAGGTTGTAAGGTCCTGGAACAGGCTGCCCAGAGAGGTTGTGGATGCCCCGTCCCTGGAGGTTTTCAAGGCCAGATTGGCTGGGGCCCTGGGCAGCCTGGTCTAGTATTAAATATGGAGGTTGGTGGCCCTGCCTGTAGCCGGGGGTTGGAGATTTATGATTCTTGAGGTCCCTTCCAACCCTGGCCATTCTGTGACTCTGTGATTCCGTGAAAACACTCCAGCTTTACAAAATGTTCATGTTGGTATAAAAATCACTGTATAAATTGACACGTCAGCACACAGTTTTATTTTCCACATGAAAAGTTCCTACATAAATTCCTTTGAAGAAGAAATGAAATAAGTTACACAGTAAAGGGCAAAGAGAAATAGGAAAGCTGAGGAAGAGAAAAGAAGTTACTGTTGAATGTTTTTGTGCTGGCATTTGGTATGGACAAGACTATATTCAAGAAGCACCATTTTTTCTTGATTTATTAGTGGTGTGAAAGAGAGTGACTAGTAAAATGTAAATGTTCATAAATGAACTTAGATTAATGGACGTACAGGGAGCCGTAAACATCTTAATTATGCATTTCATTCTGCAAAATTATAGGTCTAAAAGTACCTTCAGAGGTTGTCCAGTTCAGAGTGTTACTCCAAGGCAGGTAGACGTATGTCTATTCCACTACTTATATTTATTTGCCTAATATTTTCCTAAAGGTATGTTACAGATATATGTCCATCCCTTTTTTTTTTTTTTAATTTAATTCTAAACCTTTTTTAATCTGTAATTATCATACCAGAACTAAAAAAAAATAATAAAATAAAAAGAAAATATGAGAATATAAAACTTTATTCCCCCATCAAGCTTAATGTAATAAATCCCTATTTTTGTTTAAGTATAAGGTGGGGATATTATAAAAGTGAAAGGAGTATACTTGCAAGATGACCTTTTTAGATGGATTGACCACAATTCACAATTCAGACTAAAGTAAAACTATGCCACCAATGTATTTGCTGTTAATACTAGAACTTAATGAACACAGGAGACCACCAGCTCAAGAGAAACTTTGAAATCTATTCAGATTCTACTACATTATCTGCTACAAAAGGCAGAGAGGCAATGGAGTCCATAAAAGACAAACAAAATTGTTTAGAAGCACAGAAGACAGATATGGGAATGTATAGAAATAACTAAGTTTATGTAATATGCAGAGAATTATTAACTGCAAATGTGATCAAAGTTTTTTTCTTTTTTTGATAAATGGAGGGAATGGAGAGACTAAGGACTTGTATCTCTCCTGTTTTCTTTAATGTGAAAGGGGAAGGAAATAACACAATTATGGATCTCCAATCATTTTAAAGTAGTATTTTCTGGACGCGATGTTCTATGGCTGTAGGAGAAACTAAATTTACAGTAGGAAGAAAGTCTTTTGAAGTCAATGGATGTTGCTAACTAACTAACTAATTAACAAACTAAATAAACAAATAGATAATGTTAAGGCACATAAGACTATTCCAGCTGTTTGAAGAATATGTGTGTCTGAAAGCTTGTCTGGCTTTTCCTGTTATACCAGTTCATCTGATCAAAGATACCACCTTTCTTACTGTGCTTTCCAATCAGCTTCCTATCGCCTACAGGTACAATAGTCAGTTTGAGTATTTCTTATAGGATAGTGACACTGAGTATTTCTTATAGGATAGTTACACTGGTGTTTAAAGGTTAACAGCATAGGGCTATTGATAAAACTATTTCTCTGCATTTTGTATTGCTCTCTGAAACAAGACAGAAGATGATGTTACAGATCAGCCTTTTCATTTTTATGGCACATAGTATTCAGTGAATAAAGAAACCTTTCCTTGTAATCATACCTCTAACACTTCCAAAGACAGCAGTCATTGGAAACAAAAAATTAAACCCAGACAATTCTGTCACTTATAACAGCTCATTTTATGGAAAATGAAAATACCAGTTTGTTTCATGCTTATCTCAGCACAGCACTCTTCTTTTTCTTCTCACCTCCTTTTCTGTACACATGTTCAACTCATTCAGTAAGTCTATTGTGAAAAACCTGCTGGCAGCCTTTTGAAGCAGTTCTGTATCTCCATGACCAGTATCCACCTTAAGCTGTCACCTTATTCCTCCACGATTATCACTCTGGTGAGTGGTTTTGTATTGTTTATTTACAGTGTTATGACTGGCCTTGTTCACAAAACCTCAGTATTAATTGAAGCAACATATCACTCTTTGGAATGTTTTCAATATTCAGTTTATTACCTAATTTACAATAATCTAAAAATCTTAGACATATGAAAATATTAACACTTTTAAATACATGAAAATATCAAGGGGATATAAATATTTTCTGAAATAAAAATAATGTTGACCATTTGATGGGAAACAATAATGCTTCTAAATTTATTGCAAGGAATAAGTGTGCCTCATGAATGAATTATGAAGGATTTAATTCATTTCATTATGTACAAAAAAAGAAAACTAGATTTGAATCCTGCCAAAGCAATTACAGTTGGAGAGAACTGATAGCTTAAAGCTAGAGCAGAAGAAGTGGTGTAAAAGGAAAAAATGCTAGATTACTCCCACTGTAGTAAAAAAATAAGGAATGTTTTTCTGAAAAATTCCTTGTATAGAAATCTTTGTTAGCAAACACAGAAAATTATTTTGAATATTTAATTGTTGACACCGTTCTTATGGAAAACATTTTAAAAGTCCACCCGAATGTCTTGAAAAGTCAGTGTGTTTTCATCTTTTGATGGTATATATAATAAATTTTAAACAGAATTGTTGTGTTAAGTAGTAGTTAACATTCATCAAATGCATGACAAGATATAAAAGTGGAAAATGAAATCCATGATGATGCACAGAATTTGAAATACTATTTTTTTTTCACATCAAAAGGATAAAGTACATGTTTCGTCCCTTGCATGCTATGAAATATGACAAGGGTAAACCAGTGAGTTAAACAAACAAACAAACAAAACATAGGGATTAAAGAATAAAGTAAGTAAAGGACTTGATATTGCAGCTTTATCTAGGGATGAAATCCAGTTCCAGGGAACCTGGAGAAATCCCAGTCAACTGGAAGCTGGAAAATAGGGTCCCAGCTTTCAAGAATAAGAAAGAAGACCTTGCTAATTAGAGGCTTGTCAGTCTTACTTCAGTGCCTGAAAAAATTATGGACAAGATTTGTCCGAGGTTTTCAAGAAAAGAACTTGGAAGAGAATGTAATCACTGGTGATAGACCAAATTGGGGGAAAGTGCCATTTAACTAATTTAATTTCCTTTTATGGTTAACCATAGTTAACCATGAGAAGCCATGTTTTTCATGGAGTCCTTCTGGACAAGACGCCCAGCACATAGCTAGACAAAAACATAATGCAGTGGGTGAAAAATTTGCTGATGGGTCAGGCTCAAAGACTTACAGTAAATGCAGTAATATCAGGCTGGTGACCAGCCACCAGAGGGGTTCTAATTTTGGGCCAGTTCTCTTTAATGTTTTCTTAAATTACTCAAGTGAAAAACTTGAACGTCTTGAGTAAGTGCAGACAACACTAAACAGGGAGGAACTGTTGACATCTCCAGGGTAGAAAAACCTTGCAGAGAGGTCTTGACAAACCAAAGGGCTGGGCAATTACCAACCACACTAAGTGGCAGCCCCGGCTATACATACAGACTATATATACAGGGGGATGAGAGGCTGGAGAGCAGCCCTGTGGAAAGGGATCTGGTGGTTCTGGCTGATGGCAAGCTAAATGTAAGGCAGCAGCATGCCCTGGCAGCCCAAAGGCCAACCATACCCTGGGGTGCACCAGGCCCAGCACTGCCAGCAGGGCAGGGGGAGCGGCTGTCCCCTCTGCGATGTGTTGTGCGGCCTCACCTCCAGCACTGCGTGTGGGTTGGGTGCCACAGTACAGGAAGGACATCAAGCTATGGAGAGTGTCCAAAGGAGGGCTGTGAAGATGCTGAAGGGTCTGAGGGCAAGATGTATGAGGAACAGCTGAGATCCCTGTGTTTAATCAGCCCAGGGCAGAGGAGGGTTTTTTTTTTTTTTTTTTTTTTTTTTAACAAAATTTGTAGGTTTTGCAGGTTGTAACAGCAGTGGTATTGATTCACTGCTCAACCCAGCAATCAAAGCCTATAAAGAATGTTTTAAATGAGCACATGAAACTTGAATCAACATGTTACCTGAAATACCCAAGTATGGAAAAGTTGCTTTTATAAAGAAATTATTGCTTGTCACACAATCTCCATAGTCTGATGAAGATGCTCAAATTTCATATTTGGCTAGAGGACATAAATTGGTCTAACACTTCACTGCACACTGCAATGGCAAGTATTCACATGAGCTGCTGTATCTCCTTTGTTAAGGAGATACCTTTGTTAAGCCCTTGCAGACAAATCAAAACTTCCTTAAACTGTGCACATTTCCAAACTTATTTAACAAGTGCCTAAGTTTAGAGGAAACTGGGCCTATACAGTTGGTAGGGCTCACACAGGAAATACCTGTGTTAGGTGAAGTAGTAAATTGAAAAGAAATTCAAGGGCATAATTTAAGTAGCAAAATGTCAAGTAATTGCTTCCTCATCGTTCATTAAGAAGTATTGATAATTTAAATTTTAGTGTTTAGATGAAAATAAATTCTTAGTAAATGAACCGAGATAGATATCCGTATAGCATGTTACTTGTTCCTGACCTGGTTGCTGAATTCACTGTCAAAAAGTCATTTTCCAATTCTTATCAATATGAAGGAAACACTTGGTGAAACCTTGAGGCTATATGCTAATAACAATGACGACAGGAGTGATTAGATGTAGCCTTTTACCTGTTAAAGGATTATTTTGGGTTATTAATCTGCACCAATCATTTTAGCAAAACATAAGAATAATATGTGTTTTACAAGTATGCCAAGGCCCAGAAGTTTGTGGGCATTTCCTGGGACTGCTGCCAACTGAATACAGCTCTTGTCCATATTATCTGCTCCTCATCTCCAAGAACTGCAGTGATACACTGTAAGCCATATTGAGCATCTGATCTGTAAACTTGCCTCATGTACAAATCAAGAAGCCCTTTATCTTCTAGGTATCTATTCCAGAATGAGAGCATACACAGATAACGTCTTTGGTCCTGTGTACGGACAAAGGGGATAAGAACTGGAAGGACATGGGAGCTGAAGCCCATCTGCATTTCTATCTTCAGAAACAGCAGCTGAGCTTCCGGAGGGAATGTGGAGCACCAAACAACTTTTTCAGGTTCTGAATGGTCTGCCAGTTGCTGAACATCTTTAGAAGCAACTGGCTGTAACTGGAGTTAACATGCCAATAGCAGTATGTGCTGGATACCTTTCGGCGAATATCAAAAACTTGTCACTGTTGTGCCCAAGGGTTCCACTCTAATTAGCCAGTTCAATTGAAAATAGGAAACTGGGTCTACCAATTAGATTAGCTGCTAAATAGAAAAGAGAAGAAAGGGAGCACGTGAGGAGCAAAATGCTGGCAAGCAGTTGCATTTTGCTCAATTAGCTTACTGTGATATATCGGAGAAAAAGAAATACACCAAGCAGGAAGGAAAAGAAGAGAGGGTTTGTTTTCTGATTGAAAAATTGGAGAGGACATAAAAAAATAAAAACAATTTATTTACTGTTCTCTGCCTACTGAACATTGCTGCAGCTGCTGCTTTTCTGCTGCTGAAAGCCAAGTGGCTGCCCAGGCATGGCAAGGAATTCGACCTTCTCAGCATGAATAAAGGAAACACTAGGAAACTTTGTTCCACATTGGTCAGTTCTTTCCTACTGCAGCAGTTCCTGGAAGAAGGCAAGCTCCTAGAAGATGGCAATTCATGATCATACACTCTCACAAAATTCACTAAGATAAATCAATGTCAGGAATAACATCTGTTGCTACTGCCTGATGAACAGTATAACCAACTAGGATGAAAATTTAGACTGGTTGATATAAAGGAAAAATAAATTCTCACCTAGAAGCTGACCTCCCTAAATAAAACCATTTTCTTACTGATCTGAGCAGATCACATTTTATGCATAGAGATCACAAGCAATAGTGGAATAACTGTTGCAGGAAGAGAGGAATATACAAAAATAACCAACCTGGAGACAAAGAACTGATAAAAACAAAGGAATGGAGAAATTATTATATGTGTACATGTTTAAAAACAAATAAACTGTAAACTGCGGCTTTGATAACAGAAATCACCTGGGACAACAGCTGGTGGTGATGGGGAACCATCTGTGGATCTCAACAGGCCTCTTCAGGAATTTGAAAGCCTTTTTCTGAGCAAATCCATTATTTCCGAATGAAACAAATCCTAGGGATCTGTCTGTATACTCATACAGTCTAGTTAAAAACACTTGCCTCACTGCAGCAGAACAGCCCTTAAACAGCCTTTACTGGTACCTTGACTGAAAATCCCATGTTTTGAAAGTGGCTCTTTGTTGAACTCTCAAGTGAACCTGGAAAATCTTGAGGTCCAACTGTAAATCCTACCTAACTTATACTCTTTGCCTTCCAAAGCAGTGAAGTTCAGCAGGCATTGAATGCATTTGGGAAACCATCAATCTATGAAGACTCCAGTCATACAAAACCAACAAATGCAGTAGGCTCATAGGTTCCTATGAAAACTAATTAACTAGAACCGTGTGCAAAAGTATTGTAAATATACATATGTATTTTTTAAATTGGAAGTTTTTAAATGGCTCAAACTGCAACTCGGTTCTGTGCACAGAAAATAATTTGGTTTGTTTGTTGCAAAAGGACTTACTCACATTTCTTCAGTCTCTGTTAGAAGATACTGATTGACAGAAGTGATACAGGCATAGGCATCCAAGATGCTTTCCAATCTGGGCAGCTCTAAACCAGCATGCTGATGAAGCTACATGAATACAAGTACATAAGCAGAGAACTGATTTAAATGATCTCTTCTGGAAGATAATTCCTGAAGCAGGATGCCATTTGTTTTATTCTTCACTTTTGATTGACTCTTAAATTTGTCTGCATTCATAGCTCACAATTCTATTTTATGTACGGCTTTTCTGTGCTACTTTATGCCTGATCTTGCACACTATTCTGACAGCTGATTGTAAGCAAGCACGTAAAATTAACTATTACTGTTTAAGAAGAAGGATAACTGTCTTCTGGACTTCAGATTGCTTTGATACTGAGGGAACAGTTTTCTCACCGGTGTAGTAATAGGGTCTGTCTACAAGCTTGATATAGGAAAGGGATATAATGTAAGACTACCTGCTAATCTGTTGGCAATCACCAACATAATAGCTTAGATTAATTGGTGAGCTATTTTTGAGCCTTCGTCATCATGATACAAAGCCAATCTTCTTGAAGACAGTCATGGTCATAAGTTTTTAACTGTTTCAGTCCATCCAAATTGCTGGAGCCTGATTTCTTAACTTAAAACTTATGAAGACTTGCTATAGGATGGTTTTCCTTGTAAAGATTAACATGTGAGTTGGTAGAAGGTGGAATTCAGCAAGAAGAGGACAATGTTGAATTTTTCTCTGAGCTTTTTTTCATGAAATGCTGTTAAAGTTGAAGAAAGACTTTAACATCAACTAAGAGGAACACATGTACTGTTGCCAGTCTCTTTATCAACAAAACAAACAAACAAACAAAAAAAAACAAACCAAACCAAACCTCAACCACATCTCTCTTATTTAATTACCTGGAGGTATACTCTAATCAAAACTTAAAAATTCAGGGATAAACACACTGGTATGCAAACGTTAGGTGATCAAGAAAATGCAAATTTACATGTTGCTATATTGTGAAGTGAGAAGCACACTGCAGGATGTTCAAATGAAAATTGCTTTACAAACAGTACAGGGACCCATGCTACCTTGAGTATAACTGATTAAAAAGGGGGAGCAAAACACCTGTAGACTCATTAGCATGCGTTGTCCAACTGATAGGATTTGTGGACATGATCCAGCCAGAAAGTGATCTTACAGTGAATCTACATGTTTTTTTTCAGCAAGTAAGTTTAATTCTTTCAGCAAGACTCTGAAGCAGTACGCACATTTCTACCTAAGAAATCTTGGACATGTAGAAAATTACAATTTGAAAGAACAGGGTAGCCTAAATGTTAATGCTAATGACTGAAAATCTGAAATTAGAGTGTGCATGTGTGTTCATTTACATATATGCATACTTCCTTAGGGTAAGAACAAGCATTTTTTAAGATGTAGACAGCAAAGGCAATGGAATGCCTAATCTGAGATGGAGCCAAATTGCTCAGCTGCCTATAATTGTACAATAATGTAGAATTATGAGTGCCTAAGTGTAAAAAGCAAAACCAACACTTCATTAGGCTGAGGTTAGTCAACAGATGGCAGATAGACCACCAATAGTCATTAAAACATCAGACGGGTGGTATAATTTCTACGCATAACAGAAGTGTCCTTGACATTGACAAGTCAGTACATGCCATGTAGCAGTACTGGGAACTGGATTTTTGTAGAGATATCACATCACTGAAGTGGTGAGAATTAAAAACAAAACGAAACAAAAATGTGTTTTGGCTATAAATAAAATCAGGATGGTTAACTTTTTTGGTAAGTGACATGCAAAAACACACAAATTGGTCCATAGGTTATTAAAAATTTGCTTCATTCCCTGCTGAAGATTTGACAGTCATGAGTACACAAGCAGGCAAATTTCAGTTGAGGTGGCCATCAAATTCTGGCCAGATAAAGTTTTCAATTTAATTGCACTAAACCTATCCTTTCAGGTATTAAGAGTACCTACGAAATGTTATGCTCTGGTAGGTGCTGACAGTGCTGCTCTAGGTTTATAAGAAAAGTATGAATGTTAAAAAGTCTTATCAGTGGAAATAAATGAAAAATATTTTCAAGTACACTGGCAACATTCTGCATAGATGATAAATAGTTCATCTATCATCAGATACCAAAAAAAGTCTGTTTTTCAGAAAAGTAGAAAAACTGAAGAGTCAAAAGCTGAAGTTTCAAAAACTCATGAAATTCATAGAATCATAGAATGGCCTGGGTTGAAAAGGACCACAAAGATCATCTAGTTTCAACCCCCCTGCTATGTGCAGGGTCACCGACCACCAGACCAGGCTGCCCAGAGCCACATCCAGCCTGGCCTTGAATGCCTCCAGGGATGGGGCGTCCATCCTCCTTGGGCAACCTGTTCCAGTGCATCACCGCCCTCTGTGTGAAAAACTTTCTCCTAATATCTAACCTAAACCTTCCCTGTCTCAGTTTAAAACCGTTCCCCCTTGTCCTATCACCATCTACCCTCATAAACATACCATAAGGGGACCACATAGACTTAATAGTACTCAAGACAACTGCAGTGCACTTTCAAAAAGACATGGAAGCTACTGCAGAAAATGTGGAGATAATAATTGTAACTGTTAGAAAATGGCTCAGTGCAAATCTGCAGATAACAAAGATGTATCTTGTGCTTGGAGAAAAATTTGAAGTTGACAAATGTTTCTATAACTCAAGCACACTGTAGATAAGAATCCAGACAGCAACTTGGAGGTGCTACACATTCATAACTTTGGTTGCTTTCCTTAACTGCTACAAACTTGAAAAAAGCCTTGTCGTCCCAAAAACACAGTAACAACTGGCATGGCATTCTCTACTACTTTTCACAAGCACTTCTGCATTATAGATTCGTTTGGAACCTGCCAAAAGCCTGCTACAGAAAAATATTAGTAAGAAGCAGTTCATAGGGACTGGCTAGGTTAAAGGGAAGTTCACATATTTTCCTTTAAAATGTCCAAGTGGAACTCTCATCCTCACACCATCACAGTCTATGTTTTAGTTTGTAAAATAAAAGTGGGTAGTAAAACTTGTGAATGACTGTGAGATGTGAACTATATTGTAAAAAATTGGCTGATGACTCTTTTTTCCTTCCTATAATTGAAGGATTTTTTTTGATTCTGAGCAATGAGACAATTCTGACTGACCACACAGACAGATCAGTGTTATCGCCTGTCTGATACTCATCCAAATGAAGGCATTCCTAGTTTACTTCTGAAAGCTTGCAAATATCAGTGACTTAAAATCAAGCTGTCGCTCTTTTTATTTATTGTCTTACAAAAACGAGGCAATCTTTGTCTTCATTAAGCAGACAGCAAATGGTGAAGGAAAAGAACTTGTGCATTATCCAGCTTCCATATTCCTTTAGGGATGAAACATGAGGTGATGTGATAATTCTTGGTCTGGACACTGTACATGCTTCTTTCTTCACAAGAGATCTCTTTGCCTGGAATAAAGACCTTCGTGCATAATGGTTTTAGAATGACTGTTCAACACACATAAAAAATAAAGGACATACAAATGAAACAATACATATTTTACAGCTTTTATCTTTCTCAGGTGTAAATATTTTGGAACAATTTCCATAAAATAAAATGCCTTTATATATATATGTGTGTGTGTGTGTGTGTGTACATTCACAAAATAGGGATTATTTCAGCTTATTTAAAAAATCCTGGTAAGTAATTAAAAAAAAAAGTCTCTCAGTCTCAGCAATATTGATGTTTAGCAGGACACAGTACCATTAAATTTTTTTATTTAACAAGAGTATTTTTCTTCTACTGAGTTTATCACTGTAATTGGTGCAAAAACAATTATCGACTGAGAAAAACTGAGAGAAGCAAAGTTGGAGCTGAGGGTAAAGAACAAGGCTATTCTCTAATGCCAAGCCTGCAATGTATGCAAACTCACACAACGCTTCCATATGCAACGTTCTCCACATAGACAATTCATACTCTCCCCTCATCTTCCTGGGAAGTTTCAAGCCTAACATTATCAAGAAAAACTGGACTATGAAACTTGATTCCCTAAAGTCACAATATTAATACCTTGTGCATGATATCCATACTTAATTAAAAGTGTTTAGTAACTCAACCAGAATATCATTTTCCTATCTTTATCAATTTAATTTATTCTTCAGTAAACGTTGTATCATGAATGTAAGCATGAACACAACTACTGCTACAATCCTTTTGAACACTGCAAAGGTTATGAATGCATTTGGCTGTTGAAGGTATCTCTGTGAGGACTGCCTCTAGTGCAGGTAAAGAATGTAAAGCACAACCACTTGATATCAATCAATGCATGAAACAAAATCCTCGAAGCTGGGAACTGTTCCAGATTCCCCCAGTTTTGTATAGATGAGAGGCTCTTCTAGAGAGAGGCATGGCTCAGGTACCCGTGTAGTAAACAATAGAAGCATCTTCTGCTATTCAGCAGGTAGAGATGATAGTGGAAGGACAAACTTCAGTCACACGGCCTTCAAAATTTTTCAAACAGGCCTTGACTTTCCAGCAGCTACTGGCAATCAATTGTGCAGTTTGTTGAATAAGCAACAAGGTGGGGAGAAAAAAAAAAAAAAAAAAAAAAAAGGGCAGCATCCCCTTTTCAAATAGCTGACGGACAGAACAGCCTTTCAAAGCCACCAATGGCATAACTGACCTCAAATGACAATCTACAACATCTACAACATAATTAATTTCCACTGTTGCACATAATAACAGTCAATTTAAATTCTGAAAACAAATAATTCTGAACTATCACCTTGCTCTGAAGAAACTAAGAGCTTGAATTATGGAATTTCCAGGAGATCCATTTTTCCTTTACCCATTATATTAACCCTTTTCATTCACTGATCCCATTTGTCTCTCGTTCTCATGAAGTTTATTCTGTGCTGGTGTAGAATATCATCTAAATCCTGCTCCCAGGTCTGCTTCTGGCTCACTCAGGAGCAGAAGCATTTATTCTAGTTGGTTTCTGCTTGGTGACTGCTGCTAGGCCAGCTAGAAAGGAATTCACATTGCAACTGCTTCTGCCAGCGGGATGCTAATTTGAAACATTTTCCTGTGCCCACAGCCTGAATGAAAAACATTAAAAAAATTCTTTTCAGTCAAACTAATCTCATCTCTGTAGGAGAAATTAGGGTAAGGATGATTGCACAAAAGCTTTTTCAGCAAACTGTACAACCTCAACTTAACACAAACCTTGGAAAAACATCGTCCACATCACCTGTCTGTGATAAACTAACAAAGCCACATTTTCTCTTAAGTTACCTTTCCTTTTCTTATGATTTCCTACAAACGTTTGAGAACTGTTCTTCAGTTTTATCAGTTCCTGAAGGTGCTCAGCAGCCTTCTTCAACACTCTTCCTCCAACCTCTCCTTCAGATAACTTTGCTGTGGTAGTGCAACATGAGGACCACTGCTGCACCAGGACATGCTTTAACCAGGCACTCAATTGCACTTTCTATCACAAGCTGTTTGCTTACTTTATGTTCATTTGACTTGTCCACGACAGAAGATACTTTGATGTTCCCTTGACATAACTGAAAAAAAAAAAAAAAGAAATAGCCACAATAAATGTGTTATTTGAAAATGACTTCACAGAATCAAAGAATGACTCTGGTAAGAGTGGACCTCAAAGATGATCATCTCTAACACACTGCTGTGGACAGGGATGCCTCCCACCGGACCGGGCTGCCCCGGGCTCCATCCAATCCGTGTCCTCCCTTCGTGTCCGAGCCTTGAGAGCCGCACACAACGAAGGAACACAGCACTCCCGCCCGCTGGGAGCTGCGTTGTGTCCCGCGCCCGGTCCTCGCGTTGATCCAACCCCTAACAGCCATCTCCCTACGACCCTCAGCTCGACCTGCCCACAACCACAAGCCTGCAACGGGCGCTGCGAGAGGAGGGGGAAGCCGAAAGCGGCTAAAAATAAAAGAATGACATAATCCAACCCGCAGACCCCGCCTGGCTCTCGGTGACCGCCGGGATGGACCCCGCACCCCCACCCGGCCGCAGCCAATAGGGAGCCGTTTCGGCAGCAGCACAGCCGAGGTGCCGCCCCCTCCCGACTATTGCCGGACGGAGCCGGAGATTCCCGAGCTTTCCTCCCCCCCGCCGCCCTTGTTTCTCGGGCGGGGTCGCGCTTCCTCTCCCGGTTCCCCTCCCAGGCAAGATGGAGGACGGCAGCTGCTGCGGCCACCGGCATCACCGTGGTTAGCGCAGCCGCTCGGAGGAAGAAAAAAAAAAAAAAAAAAAGAGGCTGGGAGCATCCCTTTCTCCTCCCCCCGACTCCGCGCTGCGCTGACTGCTGGCCCTCCCCATGCCGTCCTCCTCCTCCTCCTCCTCCCGCAATTGTCTGCGCTCCGGCTGCCGCCCGCCCGCCCGCCCCGGCTCGCTGCATGCACACGCCGCCTCCTAGGTGGCTGCGGGGGGTGGGCGCTCCCGGCGCTGCCATTCCGCGCATACCTTCATGTCCCTGCGGCCGGCGGCAGCCGCCCCCGCTGCGCATCGCTCGCCCGCTCCGCTCCGGCTGCCGCCCTGAGAGCCGCGCCCGCGCCGAGGTGAAGGCGGCGGCGGCCGCGCAGGGGAGCGGGGCGGCGGAGGTGGCGGCGGCGGGTCTCAGCCGGAGGAAGCGCCGCCGCACGCCGCAGCCATGAGCAGCGCCGCCACCACCGCCTCCACCGCCGCGGCCAGCACGGCCGGCAGCGGCGGGGGAGAAGGGGCCGAGGAGGCGGCCAAGGACTCGGCGGACATCGCGGCGTTCTTCCGATCTGGTGAGCGGGGCGGCGGCGGCCGGGGAACGGCTTTGTCAGGTGCCCCGTGGTGCCCAGGTGGCGGCCGCGTGGGGCCCCGCGTGTCGCGGGCGCTGCGCGGAGCCGGGTGCTGCCCCGAGGCGGTGCCGCCGGTGACAGGTGCGGCTCTGGGCGGGGGGCTGCGCACGGCGGCCGGCCCGCAACGGGAGCCGGAGCCGAGGCCCGGGCAGCCCTGGCTCCCGAGGGGGGAAATGAAAACGCGGGGAAGGGGGGGGAACGACGAGGGGGCGACGTGCCGCAGGGCTGCGGGCTCCGGGCGAGAGGGAGGTGACGCGGCTTTGAAAGGCGGCGGGAGGGGGGAACGAGCCGCTCCGGCGCTCTCTGCCCGCGCCCTGGGGAGGCCCTCCCGCCGCGCCGAGCCGTTGACAGGCCGCCGGGATCAAACATGGAGGCCGCTGCCTCGCTCCGTGCTCGGCCCGGCACGCAGCCCTCCTGAGGGAGGGAGGGAGGGACGGAAGGAGGGGGCTGCCCGCACGGCGTCCCCGGTAATGGCGGCTCCGCGCCCCCCGGGCAGTCCCCGGGCGGGGCGGAAGGGCCGGGCCGGGCGCTCGCTGCCTTCGGCTGCCTAAAAAGGAGCGGAGTGCGGGGAAAATGCAGACTCACCGGCCGAGAGATGGGATCGCCGCCTCGGCGTGTGAAAATAAAGATGACGGCTGTAATAGTAATGAGAATAATAAAAGCCGCGTTAATGTGGTTTTTAAGGGAAGTCCGTGACGGAAGTGGGATGCGCAATCAGCGCCGTTTGCTTGAAGGAGTATGGAGGAGGAGGTGCGATCGCAGCAGGGATCCCCGAACGGGACTCGGGGATCGGGCAGAGGTCGGAGCGGAGGGCTGAGCGCCCTCGGAAGGCTCCGCGCTTCCCCGGAGGCCCGTTCGGCACGGCAGCGTCGAGTGTGGAGGGAAGGGAGCTCATTGTTGGCCCCGGCGCTTTGGTCGTGGGGGGAAGAATCGATCTTTGTCGTTCTTGGAAAAATGACATTGAAAGCAAAACGATGGGCCCCCGTAGTAGACGTGTGTATAGTTACAGATGGGTACGTGCTGTGTAGTAATCCTGCAGTTCTGGGCGACCCTGCCGGCTGTATTAATAGGCGTCTGTGTGTGGGCAGGGGGATGACACAGACTTGATGAGCTCGTCGGTGGTGCGGTGATGGCTTCTGATGCTGATAGTTTCTGATCGTAGGGAAGTTGCACTGAGCTTGGTCTTGCAGCAGCAGAAAGTCTTAAAGCGGTAGAAAAAGATGTGTCAGATATTTACCGAAGAACTCTTAGAGCATATTTAACAACCGGGATTCTCATTTTTGTATGTAGATGTGGAGCTGATCTGGTTGAATTGGGCTCTGGCATACACTGAGATCTGTTCTGACATTTCTGTGGGTGTTTGGTATTGGGAAGAGCTTGTTGAACTCTGCATCCCTCTGTGATTTTCTCTTCTGTAAGAAAATGGCCCATTATAAGGTCTGGGTACTCCTTTTTGTTTGGGCAGGAGGTGCCATTTTTTTTTTATTTCAGTGCAACACAATGGACGCAGAAATCAATGAACAAGCATAAGGCTTAGTTTGCTGTACGTGGGAGCATACAAAATATTTTTCTCTTGACAGCATTTACAATGACAAATGCTTCCTTTTTCCTGTCACTTGTTAGAGAATGTCAGCAAAGCTGTAGCAGTTATTTAAAAGAAAAAATGAGTAAAAATGTTACTGTTCTCTAGGATGAAAAAAAAAACAAACAAAAACCAAAACCCCCCCAATGCCTGAACAATCAGCTGTAATCTCAGGTTAGTACACTGCTCAGTTGTACTGCCAGGGGGATGGCTGGCTTTCCTCCTTTCTTTTTGTAAGACCAAGCATAAAGTAGAATTAAAAGAGCTTAAGGAATGAAGTTTCAGTATGTGAAATGTGTTTCATTAGGATATTGAACGGTGTCTGCGTTCACTTGAAATGTATACATTTCCAGTTTTTGCTTTGGTTATGTAAATGCAAACTCACTCTGAGTTGTAGAAATTGGTTGTTATTGAAACATAAAGACAGATTACTGAAGGAAGAAGCTGAGTATGTATGAAAACATAATGTCTTGAATTTAAATTTGAAGTTGAATATGTTGGAGTTAGAAAAACTAGAGGCAGCTTACTTTCTGTTGTCTGTTATCTAGATCTTATTAATTGAAGTTGAAAAGACAAGAACACCTTGTTAGATCTGTCACCTTCTTTGTAGGAGGATTTAGAGTAAAACTGCTAAGAAATAGAGTTGGTGCTGAGCAAAGTGATTATGTCCTGACTGAGAAAACACTGTAGGAAGTGCCTTTCTGTCCTATTGGTAAGCTAGAGATTAGAGATAACAGTGTAAACTGATAGGATAGTTTTAAGCAGAAGATGTATAGACAAGCATCTTATTAAAAAGTACATTTGTGAGACTTGAAATGATTAATAAAATATCTTACTGTAAAACTTTATTTTTTTTTATAAAATGGGTAGTGCAGACTAAGGGTCTGTAGCAGGTTGTTGATTCATCTGTTAGGTATACAAGATCTATTCTGCATCAAAGTATAAAGATAAAATGTATTTCAGAATGTATTCTAGTACTCAACATAAAATCATGTACATTCTGAAGGGCTGAAAACAGCTAGCACGTGAGTGTGCTTCCAGGAAATATATGTACAAAACAGAATTGGGAGTCTATCATCAAGGCATGGCTTACAAGGCAGTGAGCATACAGAAAGTCTGGGTTCTTTTTCATTGCTGTTTTTAAATCATTGCATCTTTACGGCTTCAAATCCTTAATGCTTTGGGAAGGTGGTGCCCCCACCAACCAGCACCTTTGGAATGTACAAATTAGGACTGACCTTTAATCATGCTATTGTAACATCATCCTCCAAACTGTTTTTGCGAGTTGATGCTAATGAATTCTGCTTTTAAGCATAAAGAATTTTTTACCTACTGTCTTGGCTAAGAAAATGAGATATTGATTGTACATTTACAGTTAAGTTTATCTTTGTGGAATGGTGAAGAGATCTCTGAATACCAAAGGATGCAAGGCTTACAAACATCTCAGTTAACTCTTGTCTGGGTGATAAAGCAAATGCCTTTATAAATGGCTGTGATAAGTCTCAGTGGAAACACAAACAAGTTACCGACTGATAACTCATTGCTGTTTTGCAATGAAAGTGGATTAATTATTTCCTGTACTATAAATTGAGTGTCTTCAGCAGCCTGTGCAGTAACTTCAGTCACATATGAATGGATGGTGCAGTTTTTGAAGCCATTGAGAAGGTTCCGATTGTTGCCACCATTTATCACAGCTCATATCGTGTTTCCAGGAGCAGCAAAATTTACATTTTGAGTAAGGGGTGGGGAACTTTGGGCAAAGACAGAAATGCCTGGAAAACAAAGGAAAAATAAGACACTCTGGAAGTCTTGGCAGCAGGATGATTGACTACTCAAACTTAGCCAGATAACATCCAAATATAACTGTCAAACATAGTTCAAAACTTGATCAGAGAAAACACAATGGTGGAAGACTTTCTGTGTAGAAATGAATCTCCACAGCTGGCAGCAGTTCTTTATCAGGAAGGGAAGTATGTGTCTAAGATGAAAGTGGAGCGGGGCTTGGGAGTAGCATCCCAAATACAGTGTCCGTGTGCCACCTCTCCCTGAAGGGAAGCCAAAGATGAAGGTAGTTGTCAGAATCATTTAGAACGTTGTACACTTCACGCTTCCTTCATGTGTTTTTTGATGTAAGCTTCACTTTTGAACTTAGTGTTGAAGTATATGTAGATGGTAAAATGCTTACGTGAATATTTTAGGAAAATGGGATGCAGAAATCTTGAGTGATATGGACATGGAGCTAAAGACTTCTGCAAGTCCTAGTGGCTTGAGAGACTTTGAGTAACCTGCTTAAAGTTCAACTTCAACCAAGTCTGCCTATTGCAGTCTAGGAGATAATTGTGTGATTAGGTGAAACCATATAGGAAGTACTAATGGCTATCATAAAAAATATATAAATGTTTTTTTTTTCATCTTGAATAATAATTTTGTGGCTTTCTTAGTTTTCCTGAACAGTGCTTAAATGGTAAAGATAAAACCTAAACAATTTATTCAGAAATTTAGGATTTCAAATTAAAGGCAGGAACTCTGTTTAGTTTCTTCCTGGTCACCTTGTTTTATACATTCTTGTCTTGTTTGCTTTATACTGGTTGTGATAGTGGCTGGGAATGTTGACTGTCTGTAGTAGATACTATTAAAAGTGCTACCAAAGCAGATAAAGTCTTCTAGGGAGACAGAGACAAAAGAGAAGGGTTTTTATGGAAAAGAAAAAGTATATGTGCTTTTGACAGGCAACAAACTTCTTCATGAGTACTACTAATCAAAAGTACACTACCTTTTAGATCATGGGCAAAATGGTTTTTATGGTAGGCATCAAATGGAAAAAGCAAGTCCAGTTTTCAGCTTAAATCCGTGGAGCAGAACATGCAATGTATGAAGTTCAGGTAGTGCCTTTCTATGAGGTTCATCCATCTCCTGCTGATATGTAGTAGCTAACCTACAGTGAATGTAGTCATTGTGGTTGTGTGGGTTACTTGGCATGGCACCTGCACTAGCTACAGAGTAGCAACAAACATCTAATAAGAATATCTAGTAGCAAAACTAAAAGCCAGTCATTGGCAGGCAACTCTGGTGGTACCCCATGTGGTATCTCCGTGCTGTCCTCTGCAAATATTCATTCATAGCTTTGTGGCTTTCAGGTGCTGGGGGTGTATTTAGGGGTTTTATGAAGTGGTGAGGAATGCAGACAGTATGAGCTAAGAAGCAAGTCAGCTGTTGCTTTTCAAGAATTTGTTATTTTGTCCTCTGAATTTCGGCCATTGAGAAGGTTAAAGCAAAGCAGTGTTGCTGCCATTAGTCCTGGCTGACCCAAGCTGAAAGCGAAGTGGGCCCTCTTGTGAAGTTTTGAGTCCAATTTCAGCAGCATCCATTTGGTTGGAGGGTTGTTTTGAGAAAGAGAAATAGAAATGTCGCAATTTGAAAGTTGCTGATCCATTGTATGCAAGACTAAAATAACTGCAGAAACAGTACAGTGGAGATGTTAGCCTGGGAATGGTGGTGTAGGGTTGACATTTCCTGGAAAGGAGGACAGAGCATTTCTGTGTGAAATGCAGCAGCTGTTGTGCAGCTTTGTTTGGTATGGAACAGTCAAAGTTGTTGGGATACTCTGAGGGTTAGTAGATTTTGTGTGAAAGAGTCAGGATTCATGAATGTTTCTAAGCAGGAACGGAATTACTCATAACATCTGTGATAGCTGGCAGATGATGAACTAAATACATGTTTGAGGTGGAAGGTAAATGAGAGCTAGAGAAAAGCCAGGCCCATTCTTGAGTGGTGTACATTTGAGCAGTCATAGAGTACTGATGTGCTCAGAATACACATGCTTAGAAAGGAGCTGGCAGAATTAGAAAGACAGTTGGTGCTAAGACTTTCTCTAATTGCAGAGCTCTATTACAGCCACCTTGCATACACAGTAAACTTTTATTAAAGAAATGCCTTCTCCCTAGCTAAATGTTCTACAGAAGCAAGTATGAAACTTCCAACTGAAATTTCAAGTGGCTTCCAAAAGTTTTTCAATGTAAAACGCTCATGTAAATAAATAAAATCTAAACAAGGGTAAGGAAATTTTTTTCTACTCCAGTGTAAGGATACTACTATTGATCTATTGTTTTTTAATTAAGAAAAGCATTCTTATGCCAACAAATGGGCCTGTTTAGATGCAGACTTCAGTCAGGATTAAAATGCACTGGTTTTTCCCTGCAGCTTGAGGAAGGAGATGAGATCACTGTGAAATAGCTGTTTGTGGTCAGCTGAAGTGTTAAAATAGGAAAGACACAAACTTTGCAAATGCGTTGGGGGGGATGAGGTGGGATTCTTTTGAAATTGAGTGATGATTTTAATGAGAACAAAGCAAACTGATTTTCCTTCCTGATGTGAGAAACAAGCTTGATATTAATTAATTATTTAACAAAAAGGCTACTGATCAAAATAAAAATGAAAGTCACAATAAGCTATTTTCAAACTATTCACTAAAATAATTACATCTAATTGCTTCTCCTCATAAAGAAATATGATTGATTTGGAGAAGAAATTTCACATTTTTTCTTGGTGCAGTGAAATCAAAAAGTAGATTACTGGTGAAGTAATAGGCATGATCTGCAAAGCTGAGTCATGTTCCTTCAGGAAAGATACTGCTGTTTTGAGAAAACAGATCACTTACCAAGTAGTGAGGAGGAGGAATTGAAATGACAAGGAACGACTCAAGTGCTTTTACCAGTAGACACTACAATAGGTGAGAGCCTCAGTTTGAGTCCCTAGAATAGATTGGTATATTGTTACTCAAAGAGGAGGGTCATTAATGAGTAGCATCCACAGGGTCTCACCAAACAGCCTGTGTGGCAAGAGCCTGTAGATTCAGCTGTAAGGATGCAGAGCCTCTTCCGATGGCTCTTCTTCTGAAACTGCAGCAGTGGATCCCAGCTGCTTGCGGTTGCATGGAGGAGGAGGAAGATGACTTAATTGTCTTTGGGCATTTGTTTAAAAAATAGGGCTGGTTTCCGTGGTTGTTGAATGGAGTCTTCTCAAAACATTTGGTCAAATTTGTTTCTTCAACTTATGTCATTATTAATGCCACGCACAAGTGGCAGTAGCCCTGGTTGTTTTTAAAAAAGGCACTGCAAATATCAAACAGGTTTTCCTAGTAAGCAATGCTGACTTGTGCATCTTGCTGGTACTTTGAATGTGATGTTTCTAACCTGGACCTTACTGAACAACTGAGATCAGTATTACTGCTTTGTGGTGCTTGTTCTTTTTCTGTCTTGTTTTTTCTCTCCCTCCTAAGGGGGAAAAAGAGTCCTCTGCAGAGAGGTAAGAAAATTCCTGAAAAAGTATTGTGCCTTTCAACACCAAAGATGTTCAGAAAGCTAGCTATAGGTTTTCAGCACTCAAAATATGCAAGTGGATTACTTTATCTGGTATGTTTTCTGTGGAAGTATTTCAACAGAGTGCACAAATAATTCCTACAATTCTGTGTAGGAGTCAGGTTAATATTTACCAGTTTATACAATGGTCAGAATGTGAGGTTCAGATTTGGGAAGGTTTGTTTTCTGAGATTTCATGGGGATGTATAGATGGATGTATGCCTGTGTGTATGCTGGCAAATGGCATTCTGTGTGGCTTAAAAACTGAGTTTGTAAACTTTTAACAAGAAGTTGGGGAAAGTATTCTGGGCAGTAGGCATCTAACATTGCTATTGTGACTAATGGTGCGCTAGTTCTACTCTGCCTTGAAGATGTCCAGAGCTCAATTACTCTTGTTTCTTTGTTGTCCTAGTATGTATGTGGGCAATAGTAGTCAACATCGAAGTGTCTGCAGACTGCGTGAACAGCCAACAATGCATTTTGTAGTTAGATTTGTACATAACTATTTAGCAATTGAAAACTGGGATCATAGTGAGATAAGTGCTGAAAATAAACAGGGAAGTACACTGTAGTCAGTATGGCTCTTAAGGACATGTTACGTACCTACTGTTTAGTTCATAACCTCACTTTTTGTTTAGAAGAGCAAATTAAAATTTAAAACTTTTAATTTTTTTATAAGAAATTTCCACATTTCTGTGCATCAGTAAAACCTGCAGCCTTATGAGATGTTTTGTCGAGTTATTCAGTCAAAGGTTTTCCCTGAACTTTGTGATTGTCATATAGCTGGTAAATTTCTTCGGGGCCGTCGAACAACAAGAGTTGTTATTGCAGATTTCCTGAAAAAATAAAACTATCTGACATTGTAGTCTTAGAGACTGCTTGTTTCCAAAGCCAAAACAGCTGTTAAATGTTTGGATGAAATGAAGTGACATGTCCTAAAATTTGGCCAAGACAATAAAGGAAGGATACGTCAAAAATGATAGCAGAATACATAAGGAGCATCACAGGAGTTGAGTTAGAATAAATGGGCTGTTTAAATACTAAACATTACTTAGCTAACCTCTTAAACTATACAATGAGCTGTGCTGTAGCCATTGTGTAGGCTTGGCTCTGTGCTATTGAATAGAATTTTCTAGTGGAGCATTAAGATAGTAAGACCTTTGCTTTCCAAATGTTTTTCATGCTACCAATTTCTGAATGATTATATCATTTTCTGAGAATATAAGAATGCTTCACCCTCTTCTTAAAATTTAGGCTGAGGTTTAAAATGTCATGGCCTTTTGTAATTCTTCTGGAATTAGAGAAATGAATATATGCAGTTGAAAACACAGGAAAAAATGTAGAAAGCTGCCAGTATAGCTGCACAAATCAAAATGTGAGTTGTCTGTGGATGGTCCTATTCTATCTGAAAGCTAATACTTTATGGTGCAGTGAAGGTCCAACTTAAGATGATGTCAAACCCTATGTTTATGAAGCCTTCTGCTGTTACAATACAGAAATAAAGTGGAGCATGATTTCTCTGCAAAAAAATACAGAACAAAACAAAATCTAAACAGCCATTAGTTTTGTTTTTGAAAAATTAAAGCTTTAATATCACAGAATCGTAGGGGTTGGAAGAGATCTTTGGAGATCGTCTAGTCCAATCCCCTGCTAAAGCAGTATTACCTAAGGTAAGTTGCAGAGGGAGGCATCCAGTCAGGTTTTGAATATCTGGAGAAGGAGTCTCTTCAGCCTTTCTGGGCAGCCTGTTCTACTGCTCTATTACCTTCACAGTAAGGAGTTTTTTCCTCATATCAGTGTGGAACTTTCAATGTTCTAGATTGTGCCCATTACTTCTTTTTCTGTTACTAGGCACTGCTGAGAAGAGCCTGGCCCCAACCACTTGACTCACACCCTTTAGATGTTTATAAGCATTGTTAATATTTTGTGATCCCCTCTTGGTCTTCTCCAGGCTGAACAGCCTTTAGTCTTTCCTTATAAGGGAGATGCTCCAGGTCCCTCATCATCCACCCCACTGGACTCTCTCTACAAGCTCTCTGTCTTTTTTGAAATGGGAAGCCCAGAACTGGACACAGCACTCAAGATGTGGCATCATCAGGGCAGAGTAGAAGGGAGAAATAACCTCCTTCAACCTGCTGGCCTCGTTCTTTTTAGTGCATCCCAGGATACCATTGGCCTTCTTGGCCATAAGAATGCACTGTTGGCTCATGGCAATCTGTTTTCCAGCGGGACACCCAGGTCCTTCTCTGCAGAGGTTCTCTCCAGCAGGTCAGCCCCTAACTGTACTGATGCATGTGATTATTCCTCCCCAGGTGTAGGATTCTACAGTTGCTCTTGTTGAACCTCAACAGGTTTTTTTCCTGTCCAGTTCTCCAACCTGTTCAGATCTTGCTGAGGGGCAGCACAGACTTCTGGAAGGATACATCAGAAATTATAGGAGAATACATAAGGCCACTCCTCCCAGCTTTGTATCATTAGCAAACTTGCTGAGGGTGCATTCTATCTCCTCATTCAGGTCATTGATGAAGATGCTGAATAGGACGAGGCTGAGTACTGACCCCTGGGGAACAGTGCTAGCTGCAGGCCTCATTCATTATCTGTGCATTTGTCCCTAACTTTTTTTTTTCTTCAACTGATGTCAAATCAGACAGCAAGTCCATTTTGGTTGCCTTTTGCATGTCAGATTGCTCCTTAAACAGTGGAAGTGGAGTGGTTGCAGCAGTAGCTTTAACTTATGCTCTTGCTTTACATCACTTAACATCATGTTTTGTGCGCCTCAGGTAGCTGTTTTCCACAGGTAGGGACAATTGGGCTTGAACTTCTCCTGGCCTGCGAAGTTCAGAAAGCAAATCAGTGCTGTGCATTGTTGAACTGTGTCAGGGGATTTTGTGAAGTGGGCTTCTGTAAGGATGGCAACAAAGGCAAGCCAAACACAAATTTATGAAGAACTGACAGATGCTCAGATGAAATGACTAAGTGAGCCATGATAGCTTATCTAATAACTTGATGATTGGTTTCTTAATGCTTTATTAAAAAACATATGTATTACAGATTCGTAGAATGGCCTTAGGTTGGAAGGGACCTCAATGATCATGAATCTCCATCCCCTCCCACCACAGGCAGGGCCACCAACCTCCACATTTAATGGAGAACAGGCTGCCCAAGGCCCCATCCAACCTGGCCTTGAACACCTCCAGGGATGGGGCATCCAAATGTATGTATGTATGTTAAAAAACCTGTTTCTCCGAAGTAGAAGGCTGCCTTTGAAAGGTAAACAGAACACTTGCTTGACTGATTTACTTTTTTCAGTAGTTGAGCAAAAAGTTACAAACCTGAGCTTCATTTCTGTTTCCATTATGGGAAAATTCTACTGCTTGTCTGTTGAATTACCAAGTCAGCAGAGCTAAGTCAAGCCTGCTTATTAAGAAAGTGATAAAAATATAAAATACAGTTTGGATAGTGGTGAAGATAGCCATTACATTCTGTTACCTGTTGGTGCAGAGCGCATGGTGTATTTTGTTGAATGCTGCAAGGTTTACAAGGGCTGCAGTCAAATTTGCTTGTCCTTAGCTCAGAATAAAGGTACAACTCAGATAACAATAACCACTCAGCATGTGTGCTAACTTTTTTTTTTGAGCTTGGAATCAAATGCATCCTTCCCTAGCCAAAGGGAAACATTTGAGAAGCTGTGACGCATTTACACAGATGAAGGAAGGAAATGTCCAAAAGAGTCAAAAGATAAAAATAGATCAGTTTACTGAGCTGAACTCTGGATGGGAATTGAAGAACTAAATATAAATCTAAATTTGTACCTTTGGGACTTACATAACTGAGTAGTATAACCCTTTCCTGTTTTTTCTTATGTTAAATATTATAGTGGACAACCTCAGGTAAAGACTTGCGTCAAGCCTTGTGAGGTGGTTTTTAAGTGGCTTAAATGGGAGACAATGCTGAGAGTTTGATCTCCCCTTGATTATTGCTATAGCTCAGCTAACTTCCTAGAAAAGTGGATTAAGCATTTTTTTATGAGCTCTGCGCTGGAGACGATATCTCTGGTCTTCACTGGACAAAAGGCTAAAGCTAGTAGTTAAATAGGGCCAAGTGTCTGTGAGGTTTAAAGAAAAGGGAATGATGTTTTTGTACCAGCTTCTACAAAGGAAGTAAATTCACCTCTGACTCTGATATTACAAAACAATAAAATAAAAATAATAAAAAAGCCATCAAGTCTCCTTTGTGGTTAAGGAAAAGCAGACTAGTTCAGGGTGTTTAAAATTTGTATAATGGGAGAGGATATAGTAAAAACTCTTCATATGCAAAGAACCATCCAAATTACTTTCCTTAGTTGATCACAGTAGTGCTGTCGAAATCAAGATAAACTTGATTTTTCTCTGGAGAAATGCTACATTTTTGGGGATACTAATACTTTGCAGGACAAGAAGTGTTACTGTTAAAATAGTTTACTAATACAGTGAAAGTAATGGGAATTTATGGAAAAATGATAGCATCATGATGTATAACTTAAAGCAGCAACTGTCTCCACTCCTCACTGCCCCCACAGGTATGGTGGGTTAGATTTTGTTTAGTGTCTTCCCTTTTCTTACGATATTGCCTAGGGAAGAATGTTTACTTGACAGATATATTAATAGTTGCAATCTTGTTTGTTTTTGTTTTGGTTTTGTTTGGTGTTCCAGAGGAGCTTAGGAATGTTTTCTCAGGGTTGTTTTGGATGAATTTTCTGTCTTTGATAACTAAAATAGTATCTGTTTCAAGTAGCAGTTTATCTGTTAAGAAGTAAACAGTTTATAGAAAAATGACCTGACTACTACAGTAGAGCATGTCAATAGTAGAGTATGTCAATTTAAACTTTGTATTTATGAAGTACGTTGTGATGTAGCAAAGTATTACAAATATTCTGTAACGTGGTTTTGAAATGGATTTGTCCACGTTGCTGTTCTCATCGTGCTAACCCACTGTTCTGAAATTAAAGCTGTGAAAACTTGTTTGAAAGATGAGTTGGTTAGCTGAGCTGCAAACTTAATGAGCAGTGTTTCTGCTTGTAGGCAAATTTATGACTTGGAATCTGAGCCAGAGCTTACCTTGCAATTCATGTCCACTGAAGCAACAAGAAGGAAATCAAAGAACAAGAAGATACTGCTCTTGATAATGTTGTAGGTGATATTTAGGAAATGAAAAGGAAGTTGTAGAAGGGTTATGTTTGATTATGAGAAGGTTAAGGATGAACGTACCTCAATATTAAGGCAGAACACTCAATGGACAGCTTTTTAGTTGTCTGGGCAGTTACTTTTTATGCATGTGATGTAGCTTTTGTGTAGATATAACTGAGAGAGTGTGTGTGTGTGTGTGTGTGTGTGTTCACAAGCAAGCAGCATAGTATCCTTTTTAGGATTTGTTTCCTCATGCAATGTTTTCCAGTACTTGGCATAGGAACTTCACACCCACTTACTTCCTTTACTAATACTTTGAGTTCTGACTTCTGTTCTAGCTACTGACCTTCAGAGGTAGGGACAGAACTGACTGGTTTGAGTGCTCCTGTTTTAGTAAGACTTGCCCAACTGTGGGAGAGATTTGACAAAGGATAGCCATCCTTTTCCAGACTGGCTTTTTGCTGACTTAATTGTTGTCCTCATGCGTACTATCACTTCTTTTGTCACTTTTGCTCAGTAAATAAGATAGAAGTCTGGCAGATAATAAGCTCAATCTGTAGGCATCAGTGTTCATGTCCATAGGAGGTCCATTATGTGTACAGAGATAAGTAGGAGGTCATATGGAAAAGTGTTGCATATTTTGAATGTTAAAGCATGTGTGCTATATTTAATAAAGGTTGCACAGGCAGTCTTTGTGCTGTGTTGCCTAGTTTTTGAGTGCTTTTTTGTGACTGCTTCTATGAACCCTTGTCCTAGTTCAATTAAGTCATTGTTTAGGGTTTATGTAAAGTTTTCATTATATGCCTTAGTGGATGACAGTAGATGACACTGATTTTAGCAGAATACACGTTATTATCTTGTTAATCAGAGTTATTTTGGGAACAGAAATGCATTAATTGATTATACGATATTAAACAGAGTGGATGTGTAAGCTGGTTTATTAAAGAGATGTTGATTACAGAAAAGCACATTATGGATGTTAGTACTTCACTAGGAGGTTGGGGGCTTGTGGGTTTTTTTGTTTTGTTTTGTTTGGGACAACAATCCAAATACACAAAACCAATAAGCTTGCTAGCTTATTCAAAAAAAATCTGAGTCTGATTTCTCTTCCTTGAGCATTAGATTATGCTATCTTTGTTAAAACTAAGTGAGGGAAGATCTAAACTGTCAAATGTCAAGAAAAAAGGAACCAAATGATAGTTATGCTTTCTTAAGCTTGCATATAATTAGACCTAAAAAACATAAACTACATTTGGTTTTCCACAGCATGATAGACTAAGCTTCATGTGCAAAACCCTCTCTGGAAGAGCAGATAATGGTGAAGGGCTTAAGTGGATATACATACTGATCAGCGACCTAAGTTACTACACTTGTAGGTTTTTGTTTCTTTGTTTGTCCAAATACAAGCAGCAAAATTGCTGCTTTAGTAAGAAACTTTCTGAACTGTCATGTAATCTCTGAAGAAGGAACCAGTGCAGACAAAGAGATGCCTTCCCTTTGGATAGACAAGCATTATGTTGCTATGTAAAAGCTGTGTTCCTACTGTATGGTGAAACAAAAATTGGCTGAATAATATGGTTAAACAAAAATTTATTATATATATATAATGCTTCTTCATATTAAGCTACATTTATTAGTGCACTGAAATGGCTTCTTTATTTAAAAGTGACTAGGAAGATTGTTATCAGTAACATGATGCTATATCTCCATAGCAAAGTTGGATACCAAGGTTGAGAAGTATCTGGAAATGTTAGTCATAACTTCAGTATTCATTGACTTCAAAGTCTTTGTTTTGGAGATAGGTTCTCTTAGCATTTGAACAACACGTAACATGAGAGCAATATTATTACCCACATTAAAAAGAATGTGGATGTGGCACTAAGTGACAGTTCATTGATGGAACTTGATAGGATATGGTTGATGGTTGGCCTTAATAACACTGAAAGTCTTTTCTAACCTAAATATTGTTTATGTGGTGTGTTTCTCATCCAAATGTTCGCTCCTTTTGAAGTATGTTTGAAGAATTATGTCAGAGTCCAAGACAAAGTTCAGATTTCCATTATACTGTTGATACTGTAGAGAAGAGGGAGAAATGAGCAAAACAGTTGCTAACACTGAGAATTAATTGATCAGTTTCTAATCACTGAGCAGGCCTTTGGTACAGATTGTTGAGCATCCAATAGCTGAGGTTTAGAGAATAAACACTGGTATCCTTATCTTGATTCTGCCAAAATATGCTAAGGTTGGCAATGATGTGAGAATTGATCTTTGAGAATGCAGCAGTACTTGACCTAGTGTATCTGAGATGATAAGAGAGAGATGAGAAATCTAAAAAGGTAGAGAGAAAACCAGTGGAATTCTGAGTGAGGATCAGTTGCCTTACAGAAATACTGGAAATCACCACACTACCTACGTGCTCCTAGAGCCTCTGTCTCTTGTGGTTAAGATCTTACAGGATTACTAGAACACGGCTAAATGGTCTACTGATGTATGCAGAGTAAGAGACTCAAGGGAGCCTGAGTTTTTGCAGGCCATTTGACAGAAAGTGTGCTGTTTCTCTGAAGCAAATACTAATTTCAAGGCCCAAAGGTTGTTGGTTTATTTTGTTGGCTTTTTTTGCTTTAAAAAATGATTGTGAAAAGTACAAGCCTAAGCAGAAGAATGGGAGGGATATAATGGGTACCTAGAGTAGAAAACTTGTGATTTCTAGTACTGTGTGGTCACTGAGAGGATTTATACTTGAAAGGAATAACGCCTTGTGTATCTACTGTGCTGCTCACATGTTTTTATTACAGTGATGATGTGCTAAAATAAGAAAGAAAAGCTGTTAATAGGCCATGGCCTAGATAGGCCTAACATTTCTTCATACCCTGAAGAAAAAAGCAAGTAAAGGGAAGGAAAATTTTGATAGAAGGCCTTAATTTTGTACTGTGTAATACAGTCTTGGTAATTTAACACAAGAATTAGTTATAGTTAACTTGTGTAACTTAAAAAAAAAAAAAAAAAAAAAAAAAAAAAAAAAGCCTTTTTCCACATCATTATTCCTCAAATTTCTGTTGCTCAACAGAAATGTGCTATTGGGCCTTTGTGGAAAGAGCAGCACAGTTGTTCCAGGAATCTATTGGTAGCACAGTCTTAGATCCAGAAAGAACCCAGGCGTATAAACATCTTTGTAGTCAGTTCCCTCGGTGTGGACTCTGATTTGCCAAGAGCACTAAGCGGATGTGTTAAGAGGATATGCTTATCTCAAAAGATAAGTCGAACCTTATCTCTAAGTAATCATCTTGTTGTGTTCAGGTGAGATTATTAATCACGTCTTTTAATTAGAGAAATGCTTGAAAGCGTGGGCAGTAACTAAATGTTTTGCTGACAGGGTCCTCAGTCAGCCTGCTTAAGCAAGCTAATCAAACCCTCCTGCATCAAAAAAAGTATGGTCTCTAATAAAAAATGTGTCAAAAGCTCTTGGTGAAGAATTGTGACATAGGAAGCATATACTACCTTGAATTGAACCTATAAAGAGTCAGCTAAGTCTCCTTGATTTTGACTATTGCCTTCTAGTACAGAACATTAAAGGAAAAGCTGACTTTGTTAATACAAAGACTGATTTCTAAAAAGGGCAGTTCAAGTAGCTGAAAAACTGAAGCTGAGTGAAGAAAAAAGAGTTAATTTGAGTTTACTCCCTGGGCTAACAGTAATTTCAAAGTTAACATTCTGAGAAGTTGCTTTGACAGCAATCTTGGATCTAATCGTGCAGTATGCAATTAGAATTGTCATTCCATGTGATATTTAAAATGCTTATAACTGGCTTCAGGTTAGTACAGCATCTGAATGTGGCTGAGCTATTTTTTCCAGATAGCAACTACTGAAGTAGATGTTATCTGTGAAGATTATCTCACATAAACAGCATTCACATGTCTAAAATGGGAAATACATCGCCATAAAGAAACAATCAAATTTCAGCCTATGTGTTTTGTTCGCTGCCTTTAATTTAAGGAGGCATGCATGATGTTACTATTGGGTGTCCTGCTTTTGTGTCTTATTTAGACAGACTTCTGAGTCCGTTAAAGTTACTTTTGGTCTGTATCTTAAAGATGAAATATCATAGTGCTGATTTTTATTTTCAGCTGATGGAGGATCTTGACAGCCAAATGTATAGGATTACTAATTGGCTGATAGCTTGAAAATGGCTCCTAATTAACAACATAGTTTTTATGGAGTTAGCTGTGTATTAATGAGCTAATTTTTGTTTGTTTGTTTAAACCTTTAAAATTGGCATTGCCAAAGGGATGCTTTTTGATGGTATCCTGTAATAGTAGAAGTGGAAAAAAATGGCTAATGGAAGGACAGTAGAGTTGTGTTCATACCTGGGGGGGGGGGAGAAGGACTGAAAAATGCTGTACCTGTAGAGCCATACTGATGAAAAGGAACAAACCTGTAAGAGCAGTAATTTACAGCAAACAATGCACATTCTAAACAGCATCACACTCTTCTCAAACCTTAACTGTGAAACTTGAAATAAATACTGTTGTACCCTTTGTGCTGCTGCTGGTTCTCCCTGTTAATGTGCTGTAGTCTGTAAGTTGCAGTTGCTTCTAAAGCTAAAAATACTATTAATTAAGTTTTGCTGAGGAATGCTGTCTGATAATACTGTACTTTTTCCTTTTTTGTCTTCTTCAAATATATGACGTTATTTACCTGTTGCCCTACTTTTTAAAGCTGGTGTGAAAGTGTTTTTTCATTTTTTTCCTGAAGAACAGGTGGTGTGCTGGACTTCACAATGTGTAATACAAGGTTGTTGTGGTTTCACTGGCTCCTAGATGTTGAAGAAAGTGTTAAATATAGGCTATGCAACTTGAATTCCTGAGGAAAAAGAGGTCATACGTGTGCTCTTAAAACCTTTTTAGTCACCGCATCTCTGTCTTTCCCTTAAGCTTTCAGAGACTTGTCTGATTATAGCCTCAATTAAATTCATGTCCTTTGATGAAGGAAGTCCTTTACTAATGTGTAGTTGTTATAGTTGGAACATGAGGGCGTCAGGATCCAAAATTAATTGCCACTTGGGACTGGTAGTGACGCTGAGGCATTGAAAAGAAAATTGTCTCTCTCAAAAGCTTTCTGAAACGATCAGCTTAGAAAATGAGGCATATCCTTATTACATTAAAGAAAGTATTGTTAGTATTGAAAATGAGAAGCAACATTCACATTGTAACAATATGAGGAAATACTTTGTTGAGAGAGAACAGCTACAGACTTCTAACTTGCTGCTGTCTTGTTCTCTGTCCTCCATTAGCTCCCAAGTGCAGAAGGGAAAGCCTGAAGCTGACAGCAAGGGAAGAGGGCATCTCATTCCACAACCACTAACAAACGTGTCAGTGGTAGTACAGTATGGTTTCAACGTCCTGTTCTTTGCTTTGTACTGAATTCCTTCCTGTTTTAAGAACATGATCTTTAAAATACAGCTAATCAGCTTGAGTTGTAGGAACATTGTGCTTATTACCATAGCATCTATATTGAGTGATTGGTGCAGCTGTTTCAGTTAACAAAAAAAGAAGAGCTAAGTAGGCATTGGCTGTGGGATAGCAGGGCCATTAAAGCAGATCAGGTGCACAAGAGTTAAAAGAAGGCAGAACTTGGGAGGGGCTGAAGCTCAGTTTGCCTATGGGATCTCAGGGGTAGAGGAAGGACCAGTGACCAGGCCTGACTGTGCTAGGTGACTTGGATACATGCATACTGCTGCCAGTTAATCAAGATGAATCTCAGCCAAGTAAACAAGGGCTGCTAAGAAACGTGGTGTCATCTTTCACAGCCTCTTGCATAAAATCAGTCAATATAGAAGGTTAGGCTTTACTTGCTCATTTAAGGGAAACACCTAATTTTCAGTAGTTCTGGAGCTAATATCCACGCACTTGTTTAACATGAACTCCAAAAGTAAAATTTGAGGTATCTAGTATACGCTTTCTTTCTGACTAATTTCTGTGACTTTTACTGGACTCATTGTGGGCAAGCAAGGAAGGGAGAGCACTATGTTTTTTCAATAATTGTATAATTAAATTCATTGATGGTAGGCCAAGAATAGTGATCACAAGGGTTGGTGCTGAATCAGAAGGAATACTTTAAATGGTACTCTGTTAAACAGAGACATAATTGCCCTCTCTTTCCCTTTCTTGGCTTATTGGATGACTGAATTGCTCATTTCATACTTGACTTTGAGTGTGACTGGAGCTGTGAATCAGTGTTTGTGAGAATTCTGTGTCTGGCTTGTGTTCTGACTTTCCTTTTATGAGCTGGAGAGGCTTGCTGTGTTATTCCTAACTATGCTGTGAAAGTCCTCTTAAAGTCTCCTTGTTATGAGTGGGTGAAAATGTTTGGCAAACACACGAATCAATAATGGCTTATTTTCTTCACTGCTGCTATTCAAAAGCTGCACTGTCCTTTTTGTATTTGTACAGATAATCAATGTCTGTCCCCAAATGATAATTAACAGGAATAGATAACTTTGGGGCCTTCCTTTGCAAAGTCATCCTGCAACTACATGTATTTCTGAAACTGCTCTTATTTTCATACCTTATCTTTTGTCAGCAGTGGCAAGGATTGCAGTAAATTTTCAAGAGCTTATATGCAGTTAGAAAAACTTGATAATTATTTCTGTTAAAGTTATTCACTGGTTTGCCATGCTGCTGAAATGTCTGGAGCCCTATACATCATAAAAAGAGTAAGTAAATTAAGTGAAGGCTGTTAACACTGTGTATAATTTGACCTGTTTTGTTTTCATAAAGAAGAGACTGACTTTTTAATGGCCTAGCCTAACATGTCCATTTTGTTTGCTGACTGAAATTGAAAATTAAAATGAGGGAAAAATACTTTCATGATTATAGTTTTCCCTTGGGAACAATTTCAATTGTGGCTTTCTCATACGAGAGATGGTGGCTTTCTTTCTATTTTTGTGGCATGAAAATTCAGATCTGTGTAGCCTGTTTCTAAAGTTAAGAAAATTCTAGATGTCAACCATGGAAGTTATAAACAACTTCCAGGTGCCTGCAATTTGAGGAAGTCCCTGAATCAGATTGCCATCTTGATGTGACCTTTGCCAAAAATAACTGTAGTAGTACGTGCAAAAGTGCTTATGCAGTGTGGTGAAAAGAAGACAAAACAAGTTATTTTAATGTACAAACATGTTTGCTTTTTTAGGTTTGCGTTTCTGTAATGCAAAGACAAGCTTTTGAGTCTGTCTTGGTTTGATATTCAAATCAGTAGCATCTTACTCCACAGAAGGACTGCAAGGTAGACTGCAGCTGTTTGTGCTGTTACAAATCAGTAGGTCTTACTGTTATTGGGCAGCTTGCTTCACTCCAGTATTTCACTTCTTGGTCCATGGAAGAATTACTTTTTAGTACTATATCTTATACTAAATGTGTGATAACAAAACTAAAGCCTCAAACTGCATTGTTCTGTAAGTCCAGATATGCTGTAGATACAATATCTGTACCTGCCCAAACCTTAAAGTATGGCAGTTTGTTTATGTTTCAATTGTGTGATTTAAAGGAAAAGAGGTCTTTGGTGAACACAAATTAGGGAAGGATTACCTTTCCCTGCATTCTGTAGGCCTGACACTGTATACAGTCTGATTGAGTGTCTAGAGCCTTCAGTGGCTATTTCCCATTGGGATTTTAATTCAGCTCAGAGTGTGTTTTTGAAGTGCATCTGTTGATTGACCCACTTTATAGCTCTTTGCTCTGTGGAGCATCAGAGATGCAAAAATAGGATTCATTTCAGATACTATTAAAGTAGAAGACCTGCTCTCTTTACAAATAAATACTAAGTTCACACAACTAGGAAACAGCTGGCTCAAAGTAAAATCTCCTGCAAAACATGAATCCTTAGCACCAAGGTTTTGCTGACTGATCTTCTGTTGCGCTGCACAGCATTTTTTTTTTTTTTTTCATCCTAGAATTAGAGGAGCAAAGGGATATATAAATAGAGTGAGGAAGTCTTGTCTTTAGAAATAATTCAATCTACCTTTGTTTTCTTTGCTTGCCTTTCTAAATTGCTGTTGGTTTCATAAACTTGTTTGTAGAACTTAGCTTGAACTGTGTATTATCTAAGGGCATAGTTACAATATGGAATGACAGGGAACTTCAGGCATGTCTTAGCCTTTTCATTCTCGGGGAAAAGAAAGTGATGTGACTGAAAGCAAGCCTATAACCTCTCAGTGAAAAGGGCTTGTATGGATAAACATACCTAAATCTCTTCCAGAAGAGAATAGAGACTTCCATTCTCTAATCGTACCTCCTCATTCAAAGATGGTGCAACAAATTTCTGGGTTTACTTAACATCAAAGAAATCTGTGGACTGAAAAGGCTACCTGTCATGGTTTCATGATTTTTCGTTATCAGTATTCCACATCATAACATCATGGAATGCACTGGGGATTTGACTGCTGATGCTCAAGTTCCGGGTGCCTGTCCGCAGGAGAAGAAGAGCTACATTTCCCCAGGGGGCTTTGTGGTCAGCGAGGAGATATAACTCCCGGCAAGGTCACCTGATGTTCTCTTCTCTGCCTGCGCTTCTCTGCCTGCGCTTCTTCATCGGCTCAACTGGACTGCGCTTCTCATCTCAGCGTTGTGGTGAGGCCGATCCACTTTCAATTTCACTCTCTCTCTCTCTCTCTCTCTCTCCTTATATTCTGCTAATACCATATTTAGTAAATTAGTTTGTTTCACCTCAGATTGTTGCCACTGTTTTCAATTATTTCGGGGTCCCCTATTTTCCTTTTCCAGGGGCGCGGATCCGCAGATCCCTCCGCCCTTCTAGTCACGGAACCGGGCTGAACCAGCCCGTAAACCGTTGACATTCTTGGTGGAGAATGTGGTCAACTGAGATCAATTGTGTTGCTTTCTGTAGTTGATCAGGTTGGTCAGTTCCAATGCTCTCATCCTCCGGTTCAGCTTGGAGCCTGTCTTGTTCGATTATGAGAGTATGCGAGAGGTAGCGGGATCGTTGTCCGCGTCCTCCACCAAGAATGTCAACAGTTTACCGGCTGGTTCGGCCCGGTTCCGTGACTAGAAGGTCGGAGGGATCCGCTGATCCACGCCCCCGGAAAAGGAAAATAGGGGACCCCGAAATAATTGAAAATAGTGGCAACAATCTGAGGTGAAACAAAGTAATTTACTAAATATGGTATCAGCAGAATATAAGGAGAGAGAGAGTGTGTGTGAAATTGAAGGTGGATCGGCTTCACCACAGTGCTGAGATGAGAAGTGCAGTCCAGTTGAGCCGATGAAGAAGCACAGGCAGAGAAGAGAACATCAGATGACCTTGCCGGGAGTTCTATCTCCTCGCTGACCGCAAAGCCCCCTGGGGAAATGTAGTTCTTCTTCTCCTCCGGACAGGCACCCGGAACTTGAGCATCAGCAGTCAAACCCCCAGTGCATTACATGATGTTATGATGTGGAATACTGATAACCATAAATCATGAAACCATGACACTACCTCAAACTGCAGTATATCCTGAGCTGTGTGGCTCCCACTATTCTAAATTTCGGTGCATTTTTCTGTCTTCTGGTGGATAAGCTTTTCGTGCACATTTGCATTGCTCTCTTAATGGATCATTTGTAAAATCAAAATTGTCAGGCATGATTGAAAACACTCTCTATAGAGTCAGAATTGCCATGTTTGGAGTTGCCTAGATAGAAGAGAGAAAAAGGATCGTTTATGGGATGATTTTCTTGCCTCGTCATAGAGCCTCTTTCTCACTACCATTCCATTTTGCAGCCAGCCCTACAAGGGCAGAAATGCCTTGGTGACAGAGCTACTGAGTTCTGCGGATGTGTGTTGATATCAAGGAATAGATTTCAGCAGAGGTTTTATTTAAGCATGCAGGGCTGTAGCGGGAAAGTCAGCTTCTGTTACAATGAATTCTGCTTGTACACTGATGGCCAAACCTCATGCCCAGGAAAGTCTCCACAAGGTTAGTGTAAAGCTCTATAGTGGTCAGCATTGAACTGAGCCTTCCAAAGCCGAATGGTATTTATGTATTTCCAGTAACCTGCAGAATTTATTGTCCATTAAATTTTCACTATCTGCTTGGGATTGCATACACCTTTGTGTCTTGGAAACCCAGTGATAGAGAGTTTCATAGCTTTTACTGTATGCTGTGAGAGAGGCCACTTCCTTATGTTGTTTTTAAACCTGCTACTTCCTAGTTTTCTTTGACTGTTCTATCTCTTGTGTTAGAAGAGTTGGCCAACAATTAATTTTCCTTGTCCAGATCACTTGTGGTTTCATAAAACTTTCTTATGTTGCCCAGCTTTTCCGTGCCAAGGAGACCTAGCCGTATGTTTTGTGCAGGACTCATCCTAATTATCCTGGTGGTTCTTTGCCAAACTTTAACTACTGTTTGCATCTTGTTTGAGAAGGTGGAACTGGTTTGTGTTGAAGATGTGAGCACACAGCAACTTTACACAGCTTCTTAGCGTTATTAATTTTCTCTTTGCCACTAATATTAAGCATTTGTTCAGATTTGTTGCTTTTCAATCTTTTTAGTTCTTTCCTTTGTGACTGCTATCGCTTTTGTCTACATTGAGCATATCCTTGAAGATAATATGGTTAAAATACTTGGCAAACTTGTAAATTAAACTGAGACAGTCTCCAAATCAGAGCCAATGTAGTTTGGGCACTAGGTCTGAATTAAACAATATCCCAATGTGAGAAAAGTTCAGTACTTAGAAGTCAAATGTCGTGGATGTAAGTGAAAGTGTTAGTGACCTTGTATTGCCTGACTGCAGGAAATAAGCCTTGCATCTAAGAAATTCTTGAAATTAGTTTTTAATCTTTAAAAGCAAGGTGGTTTATTTCTAGTCTCTTCAAATCCTGTCTCTCAGTTGTCGATAACTCCAGTTTGAAGTAACTGACCTTGGAAAATTTTTGAGCTCAGGTATGGGTTTTTTCTCATTCCTTTTGCACAATAACTGTAGTACAAATTGCCTTGTTTAGTACATCTTTGAAATGTCTGCACACTTTTGGATCTGTTGCTGGGATTTGTGATCACGATGATAATGCACTATTAGAGAATATAGAAACAAAGGGCTGTTAATACTATAAAGTATTATTTGCTTGTAAAATAATTGCAAGGAAAATGACAAAATTTTAATATGTAGACACAGCTTTTATGGTTTATTTGGACCAGTGCTATCACAATCTTCTTCTATTTGGACATAAGGTCAGGTGAAATGTTCGTGCCTCATGGTTTATAAATGTGTCAGTGCCATTAATAATGGCATTTAAATGGTTCTTGGAACTGAACTTGATATTTTAGCTCTGATGCTAGTATTCAATTTCAAAGATCTTGGAAATGGCTTCAGCTTTCAGAAGAATGTACTGTAAAATCCTACTGTATATATTTGTGATCCTGCATCAGGTAAGTTGATTGCTGGGAATGAATGGAGTTTTCTTATGAGTACTGGCACGTGTATTTGTAAATACATGATTATCCTTGAGAAATGGAAGAAAGTAGGAATGGTTGACTTCATAAAGGGCACACTGTAAACTTGCAAGGTCTTCTACATTTTATTTTTCTCCATTTGAGTTTAGAGGGTTGTTTTCTGGTGAAGCACATCAAATGAAATGGTTGGGAGTGTTTCATGCAAATCAGTCGATGCTGAGGAAAGCGATGTTAGCAGGGTCTTGGAGAGCAGTGCTGGCCATTCTCTGATAGTTCATCCAGTTGTGAAAGAATTCCAAGGAATTCTTTCACACAAAGCATTATGAACAAAAGGAACTTGGGTGGTGCAGTTGTAAAAATAGATTTCTTCTGCAGAGTTTATATAAGAGTATCTTATAATAATATTAGGCCTTACAACCTGCGTATTATTCACCGTAGAGAGTACTTCTACAACAGCTGAATTAACTAGTTACTGTTTGCTTTAAATACCAAGTTCCTTAAATGTTAAGTACAGTTTATCATTATTTTGTAATCATAATGATTATAATCATATCATTTGTGAAGATAAGCATTAAATATAATATGCTTGTAATGATAAACTTTAGTCTAAATGCCCTTAAAATACAAAAAGTGATAAGAGAGGGAAAGGCAACTGTAATCTTCAGTCTGCTCAAATTACCATATCCTCTAGGCAGTGTAACCTACATTCATTTTAGTCCTGCCAAATTAATTGTGGAGCCTAATGATGAATGAGAATAGCAATGAGTTGAACTTTAATAATCCGTAGGCTGTCTTTATTATATAGAGAAGCTAAGAAATCTAATACAAGTTCTTACATAAATCCTTTTTTTTTTTTTTTAAACTCTATGCCACCTGTATTTGGTGATAAAATGATGTTGCTTGATTAGTTGCTGATACTTAAAATTCAAGGTTGCTGTCTATTTTTAGTCAAGTATGCCACCAACTTTGGAAAATGCCATCTTTAACTGTACAATGCTAAGCAAATGAATGAGGAAAAAGCACTTGCAAAATAGAAATAATTTCTATTTAAGGTGTTTTTTTTTTGGGGGGGGGGGGAAAGGAGGGGATTCCTTTTCACAAGATATTCAGTTGACAGGATATATAATATTCCTCTATTATAAAGGTAAAAGAATTCAGAATGCATGCATAAAATTATTCCCACTGGTTCATACTTAGATATTTCCTGGATGTAGAACAAAATTATTTGTGCTTCATGTGCAAATAATGTGTTCTTTCTACTTTTAAATACTTGTTCACAGAGAAGTTTGAAAAGTCCATTATTATCCTTAATCATACTGTGTTTCTCATAAAATAAGCTTAATACTAGAGCTACTGTTCTGGCTACTAAGGAATATTTCTGGATTAAGCTTGACTCTGAATGCATGTAATTATAGAAATAAATGCCATCTCTTTGATCTATGGAAATTTGGGAAGCTGCTGATCACAAAAAAGAGTTATTAAGTCCTAGTCTAGGTTAGCTCTTACTGAGGTTATAGTTTAATTCTCTCGATGCAACTTTTCTGAGGAACTGCTTGTTGATACCAACTGATCCTCCTAGCAATCTTGAAACACTTGTTTATGTCCCCTGCTGAAATGTCTGTGTTCCTGAACAGTTGGAAGACTTCCATCTTAGTGAAAAATGCTTAGATCCTGAATGCTAAGAAGATAAATGTTAAGTGTTTAGTTATCACAGTTTTAAAGGGGTCTGTTTTATTTACTTATTTGTTTTAAATATTTACCTCAAGCTTGTAATACTATTTATAGCTAGTCTGGAATTAGCAAGGCTAAAGTCTGTATTGTTTTGTTTTACATAACCTTTTCTTATAAGTTTTTATAAGAAGGGGTTTGACTAATTGTATATGCCAAACAGCTCAAAATATAGTGCAAGCAGGGCAGTGCCTGGTTAGAACAAATAGTAGCAAGCCGCCTGATTAAATGCTTTAAAGAATGAGCGTAGTTTCCAGCCCTTCCACTCTGAAAGTGCTTTTTGAGCAGTAATGCAATGTCTCATACAAGTCATTATTATCCATTTTTTTTCTTTGTTTTTCTTTCCAACTGGCCATATTGCTTGGGATGAGGAGTTGATAACTTTGTTTCTATGTACAATAAAAGGTAGAGGGAAGAATGTTTCTCTTCAGACTAAAGTTGTGTTACAAAGGACTCAGGGAGCGTAAGTGATGAATAAAAAATTGATTTGTGTGTAGTTCAACCTAAACCGTTATTCTGAATGGTTCAGTAACAGCACTATTGGTTAAGTCTATCTTTACTGCCTACAGAAGTAATCTCAAGCTTTAATTAAACTTGTTAGTTGCCCCTGACTGTACTTTATAAAAACATAAGCAGCTTTGTTCAAGTTTTAAATAACAAATGAGATTAGTAATTTGTTAACCTGGCTGGGTGCAGTAGTCAATCCTTTAATTAAATATTTGTTTGTTGTAGTTGTTGAAATCGTTACTGATCAAATGCAATATATGTAGACCAATTTGCATGCTATTCAATCAGTGTAACATCTGTACAGTCTTTAAAGCATTGTCTATTAAAGGGAAGTGTCTTAAATGCATGTGTGCTATGTGTCACGGCAAGCACTCCTCAAGGCACAGGAGAAATGACTATGTGACTTTTATGTTTCATAGGCCTAGGAAAGCAGGAGCATAATGGAATTGCTCCTCATCCCAAGTTAAATGTTAACAGTTTGGTAAAGTGGACAAAATGCTCCATTTTTAAATGCCTAATCATGATGCTGATGTTGATGCCTTAACATTGAGATCTAAAAGGAATAAAAACTACATCTTGTAACTGTGCTGGTGGTGGTGGCAGCAGTTGCCACATGCTAAGGGGTGCACAGCAGTGAAGTCCCAGGGAGCAGCTGAGGGGGCTCTGGAGCTCAGCACTCTAGAGCTATGTGGTTGTGAGGGCAAAAGCACCAGCAGACTGCTGTGGTCAGAGAGCGTACAGTGAGACTTGAGTGGGACTAGCTGAGCGTGTGGCCGGTTGAATTCCAGAAAGCCATGCGAAGCCCATTCCTGTCTGCTAGTGAGCTTCCACTGCTGAAGAGGTATGAGCCCTTGGATGTGGCAGAAGAGGGAAGAGGTGGCATCTCTGCAAGTTCCCCCTCCAAGGTCAAACCACCTGAGGCCTTGCAGCAGGAGCAGCATCAAAATCAGTGCTGTGAGGAAGCACGCTCTCTCACCTGAAAGGAACAGAGACCCCCATCTACAGACCTCTTCACAAAGATGTTTGCTGCCTCCCCAGGGCTTGAATCAGGGACATTACTAGGAAGCTTTTGAGCATAATACATTCAGATTATGCACTCTTCTTTCTAATGAGTACCAGTGATGTAGCTGCAGGAAGCTTGAAGTCTATCAGAAGGGATTTCAGGGACATAACTAAAGGTCTCAAGCACACAGATAGTGTTTTCCTCAGCCCTCCCAGTAATGAGGGGAGGGAGAGAGAAAGAGATAGGTGAGACCAGGTCATCAGTGCATGGCTCTAAGACTGGTGCCTCCACCAGAATTTAGGGTTTCATAACCATAGAAGAGTCTTTGAGACACAAGGTCTGCTGGGACTCATCTGTCTTAATGGGGAAAACATTTCCTGATGTACCTTGATGAGGCTGATTGAGAGTTTTAAGCTAGGATCCACTGGGGAGCAGGATACCATCAGGAGTACCTAGGTTAAGCAGAGGGGTGGTGATAACCCTGCCTGAGGGTGGCAAGGCTGATAGGAGCCTCTGTGCCATTTCAGGGAGTGCTACAGGCTCAGGAGTGCATCTGACATGCTTGTATACCAACACACAAAGTATGAGGAAGAAACTGGATGAACTGTAAGCTTTTGTCCTTTCCCAGAACTCTGATATCATTGGCATCCCACCAAGTCTGACATGTTTTGCCTTTTTTTTTTTGTTTTTGTTTCGGTTTTGTTTTGTTCCCAGATGTGAAAAATTGGGGCGTCCTTAGTACTTGTCCTTGATCTACTGGTTTAGATGTTAATGGTGGATGTCATAATTCACTGTGTTAGTTGCACAGTGGTTTAATGCGGCCTGTCTGGCAATAGCTCTGCTTTGGACAGAACGTAAGTAACTCTGAGTAAGTTCTCATTCAATGGCAGTGGCTTAATCCCCTCTCCCTGTTTACTGTAAGACTTGAGTTTACAGTAAAAACGGTAGCTTCTTCAAACATTTGTAGTTGGAATATGCGAGGATCTTACTAACAGTGTGTTCAAAAATTAAGTGTGTGTAATGACATTCTAAAGCATTTAATAACTTAAATGTTTTTAAACATTACAAGTAGTTTCTGATACTAGTAATAAAATTATTGCCCCAAACATGAAGATTGAAAACACAGAAAATATTTTTGAAGCACGTAATCACAGAATCACCAAGGTTGGAAAAGACCTTCAAGATCATCCAGTCCAACCATCAAATTCCTTCCAGTTGGGAGCAGAAAAAAGTGAATGCTGACATGAGCAGAGAGATATAAAAGTAAACCATTTCCTGGTTCAGTGTTAAAAACGTAAGGGGCAAATTTTAAAAGAAATTGTATCTCCATTGTTTCAGACTTGATCTGTTCCCCAGCTGCCTTTGGGATTAAATAGAAACAAGTAGGAATTACTATTCATTATTGTTAGAGTTTACTGCTGATTTGGGGCACTTGAGAGTTGGCTCAAAAACTAGAAAATACCACAGTGTGCTTTCTTTTGAAGCACTGAATAATTTTGAAACAGAATTAAGATTAAATACTGCACCAGGGATACCAGTTTGTGATGTTCTCTAGAAAATGGCGACGTTAGAATCTTGTAAGTTGTAATTAAGACTCAAAACTCAGACTTACTGAAAATAGCTAATTAAAGCATGAAATGAGAGCTTATTTGCATCACTGAAAAACGTATGGGTTTTCCATTGGCAAGCTTAATGATCACTACTGAAATACTGCTGAGTGAAGTCTTAAAACATTTGTCTGTAAGTGCTTCAATCTAATGGCTCTGAAAAAATAAAAAATCTGCAGAACTTCTGTAGAAAACATTTCATATATTAGTTTTACTTCTAGAGAGGTGGGTATAATTGAAATTATTTTAGTCCTTTTGTAGAAAGCTGCTTTTTTAATATTTTCCAGATGCAAGTCTAGTGGTAAGCTTAAAGAAGTCACTTTTACTTAGATTAGGCTCAGTTACTGGGAGGTTACTAAATTTATCCCTTTCCTCCTTAGTTTGTGCAGTTATTCCTGAATAGAGGTAGGTTTAGCAACTGGCTTGGAACAATTAACTTTGAGCCACTTAATGTGAAACAGTGCTTTGAAAATCATCTAGAGATGGAGGAGGTAATTCAATAATGTGAACTGTGATAACTTGATAGTGCATATATGTTTTTTGTTGTTGTTGTTGCAGTGGAGGAGGGGAGAGTGGTGGGGTACTCAGAAATCCCATTTCAAACAGAATCCTTTCAAAGCCCAGTGTTGAAGAAGGTAAACTGGAGGACAAAGTGAGAGGTGGGATATACCTAATGAAGTGATGGAGGGGGATGCCTAGTTGCAGGGCACCTTATTATCCAGAAAATAGATTGTGAAGATGTGGTCAGCCTTGAAACTTGATTCACTTAAATATAAGCATATAGAAAGGGTTTAATTTGTTAAGTTCAACAACCAAACGAAGTGCAAGTGTCGTGTTAAGTTTGAGGCATGACTTGATTAAAAAGAAGGAAAAAAAAAAATGAAGATGTGCTAAGGTGTTTAGGAATATCTGAATCATCTAAGACAAAAATTATTGGTTTGATGTTAAGCAGTAGATGTTGAAAGAAGCACTTTAGTATGTCCTGGTGGGTATTTTGTTATTGTTAGTCTAAGAAATGCATCAGCTAATGAATTATGAGCTCAAGAATTTGGAGACATGATGAGCTTTGATTATAACTTAAATTTTGAGAAAAGTATTAACCATTTCCCTCTGTTATGCTTCACCTTTAATGGTAGACTATTTTTCTAAGTTGATCCTTGTGAGCAGCTGGCAAGCAGTAATGTGATAGAAGAATTTTTAAATGAGAGGTGTTGGCTATAAAGTTGTAGAAAAGTAACCTGGAGACTTACTGAACGCTGTCCTTGAAGAACCTACTGTAATGTGCTAAGCTGGTGTTTGCTCAGCTTGGACTAATTAAACCTGAAAGGCTTATTTTTTACTATTGTTTTATTGATATAAAGTGAGAGTTGTTGGAATGGCTGATGTTTAGAGATGAGGCTTGTATATAACAAGACTGAAGAAATTTCTAAACATTTTTTTTTTTTGGAGCTGCTACAGGTGTGTGATTCATTTGTAGGTGATGAAAGCATAGTGGATTCATTTAATACTGATATGGCAATGTAAATTATGTGCTCAAATGATAATTAACACAGATTTCTTAAATTTCCAACATCTATTTTAAGATCTGTTTTTTTCCTTATAATTGACTGTGCAAAAACCCCATTTCTAATACAGGAGAGAGAAGTTTATTGAAAAGAGGTTGGGGGGAAAATGCAGAGCTGTACCACTAATGGAATCTGGATAGAATAGGTGATAATCAATAATAATTTTTACTTTTAAAATAGATTATTGAAATTTTCAAGTGACTGAACTTGATTGGGAAATAGCCTTTGTTCAGTAGTAAATAGTTGTTAGAATTCTTGTTGGCAGCATGGTAGGCATTCCTTAACATAGGAATTGGAGGAGATTGGATCATAACCAGTAGTAGTTCACAGAAAGTTTCAACTGTCTTGTCTTGTTCTTCACACTTGTTGTATAGTGTTAGAGTTACTCATCTCAAGAGTGTCAGTGCAAAACTCTAGACCTGGTTAACTGTAAAAGAGTAAAGCAGGTGTATGCAAAGAAGATAGAAGTAACCAGAGATGCTCTGGAAAAGCAGAAATAATTTGGATCAGAAAAATGGTTCAGTTCATAGCAAAGTGTTTAACTGAAGAATTATTGCTTCTGTGAAAACACAGTGGAATAAAAATAATTAGCTAATTTGCTGTGGTTGTGTGCATATGTAAGAGTAAGAAAAGTAGTATTGATGGAAATAGGAGGGTACGAGTAGAGCTGTTTTTGAACATTAAATTATTTCTGATTAAAAGGAAAGGTAGAAGAAAGCAGAGGTCATCAATTGTGTTTTCATAACCAAAATTGGTCAAAATAACTGGAGAGGTATTTTGATTACCAAGTTCGGATTTGTGTGTTGTTCTTACAGTTCTTCCTGCTTCAGGAAAAGATTCTTTCAGTTGTAGGATTGTAAAACACCTGATCGTGGTGTTTTTGTTGTTGTTGATGTGTATGTGCAAACATTTATTTGTGTCAGAACTGTCAGTATGTTGAAGTAACATTAAGCTGAAAACAAGACTGATTATTACTGCTTAGGAATTATGATGCTAAGTGTCAGTTTGAGAAGCTCCTGATGATGTTGAGAAAGAAGAGTCAGGAAATTAAGAGCAAGAGCTTTGACCAGTCTGTGACCAAAGAATAAGACACGCATCCAAAAGATTTTTGTTGCTGTTAGAACTTAAGTTTCTTTAAGTAAAATGAGGACATTCTGATGAGTACTTTGGAAAGAGAGCCTTGCCCATTCTCAAACTGACCCACCCGAGCTTCATGGTGCTAGAATGTGTAATATATTTCTCTTAATTGTCAAATATTGACAGATGTTTAGTAAGAAAATACATCGCAGTCTCTGGTAGTTATTAACCAGAGAAGAATCAATACTTGTTTTAAAAAAATAAAGTGGTTTTACTACAATTCATTAATAATTTCTCTGACTTTCTTGGTCTTGGTCTGTTATCACAGCATTGCCTATGAACTGAAAGTGCTAGTTATGTCAGACTTGCTGGACTGCTGAGGCTGAGCTAAGATAGTTCTCTGGAATCTATGGACTACAGAAAGCAGAGATGAGATGCTTCAAAGGGAATAGTTACTAGTACATTTAGGAAGATTTTGCTAACTTCAGTTTCTTCTCAGTAATTCCATGTCTCAAAGCTAATGAAATTTTTGAAGCAAGTACATCCTCACTGATGCACTGCTTTCAAGTCAAGAAATGCACCTCTCTTCTTTCTGATATCATTTGGAAAGACTGCAGTTTCATTGCCAAGCATCTACATGGCACTGTTCATTTCATGACCTTACAGCACGGCAGTGATGCTTGATGGTGGTTTGTTACACTCTGGAGTCCAGTAGTTTCTAGGAAACACCTGAACTGCTGGATAGATCAGGATCATACAGGTTGAATATTGTTGAGCTGGAGAGAACGGGGAAGGGAGCAAATCAGAGAGGGTTAAATTTGAAAAAGAAATTTAGAACTATATAATATGAATTGTATTTCTTGCAACTCATAGTATAAAGCATACTTGTCTGATGTCCAATCTCAGTAGTACCTATTTTGCTTGAATTTTCAATTTTGTAGCTTAAACATGCAGTACTGTGGTATACTGAACACGAAAGTACTGATAACATTATGCCGATTCAAATCACCTGTCCTGTTCCTTCAGTATTTAAAATTCAGTAGCTTTGAAACTGAGCAGTACTTTGTGTGTACACAGATGACCTTCTGGTAGGTCAGACACATCTGGAAGTGCATCATGTTAACGTTCCTGTTCAGACATACTCTCTGCACGCAGTCACTGCCTGTACTGTGGAGAAGGGAGATGTTATCTGTCCAAGCATGGGGAGATGGCTTCAGACTCTCAAGAGCTGAAGAAGAAATGGAGCCTTGCAGACTTTTGTTCCTGATAACTTGATTACAATTTTTAACTTGAATTGATGAATTCTTATTGTTTAATAAGCTTTTCCTTGTTTCTTAGGTTTAATAAAAAATAAAAGAAGAGAATTTATGTGTAGATAACTGTTTGTTTGGCATGTGGAGGAATGGGAGTATAGATCTGACAAGAGAATGTTAGAACAAGAGGATGTCTTAAACAATTTGACTCAACCAAAAATCAAAGGCAAGAATTTATTTTGGATATAACATGATTTAAGCCACAGTTTTTTCCTCACCTTATGTGAGGAATGTGTAGAAATGTGACTCTGAATGAGAAGACTGCATGGGTTGGCCTTGTACAAGACAAGTGAGTCTTGCTAAGGATTTTTTTTGGAGCCATTTTGCATACTGGTAACAAAGTCTCTTGGATGAGTTAATATTTAGTCTCTTGGATGAGTTAATGTTTTTCTCAAGTTGGACTTAATGGTGCAGCAGAAGCTCTGTGGGTTAAGGATAGAAATGATACAAATTATCATTGGAGAGATTTACCTTATCTGAATGTCAGTAACTGGGTGTTAAGCAGCGGAAAGGGAGGTGTATAGCTTCCTAGAAAAAGTAGAAAACTTGGAGGGGATTATTTTTAGTTGTAGCTGTACCAGATAATTAGCATTTTGGTTTACAGGGTATAGTCCTCCCTATTTCTTGCCACGAGAAAGTCTCTTGCCTACCCCTCATTTCTTTTTGCTTTTGATTTTGTTAACAGAAGCTTGAACTTTGTTACCAGCACAAATCTAGATCATGTATCAAAGCTGACTAGTCAAATAGTTGCTGTTATTTGGGATAAGTTGTACTTGGAGTAGTTGCAAGTATTACTGAAGCACTTAGGTGCCTTTTCAAAGGGGATTTCATACTACTGCAATGGTAATTATCTTGTGGATTGTTGTTAAAGTTGTGCCAGTTGTACCATGGTACAGACAGGTTGCTGAGAGCAGTGATGGTGCACCCAAATTCTGTCTGCAAGAAGATGCATCAGAGCTGAAAATGCTTAGCAGTGGAATCACAGCTAGTGGTTTCAGAGGAAGAGAATACTATATGAGTTGTGTAATGAAATACATAAACAATTTACCCTCAGTTGCTTGATTGCTTTAGATAGGTAAGTGACTGTAGACTCATACCATTAGATAGTCAGTTTTGATCAATACTATTCAGTAAATATTATACTTGATTCTTTCGTCTGTGTTTAGTTCATTCTGGACCTCAGTTAGACCATGATGATTCATACAGAGGTGGTTCCGTTATCTTTGACATGGTTCACTTGTAGTCCCCAGAAACTCATGCTGTTATATGAATTGCTATTATTTTGAAACTGCTGGTTGGCACAAAAACTGTAAGTGTGAGAGTAAATAAGGGAAATAGAACTGTCTTCCTTTGTCTTTAGGATGATTTGCTGTTATCAAAACCTGTGAAGGTCTCCTGGAGGGTAAAGAAGACTCTGAAATGATAATCTAGAAAGAATCCTGTAGGTAAAAATTGCATACAGTTTGAGAGACAAAAGCCATGAGTTGTGTGATGGTTCAGTTCATGGAAAGAAATCTAAATCCTCAGCCTTGTGTCTTAAAATGACTGTAATTTTGATCATGAAGATTCAGTGCAAATCAAAAGCTACTTGAAAAAAATCACTGGACTTTACTGACTGAGTAGAGTTGAGGCATATGGCATTTCATGCAAGTGTTGTCACGTCAAACTTTGGAATGTTGCTGGATGAATGCACATCGCATCAGGCGATGGATTACTGGCAAGCTGTATGTTAGAACTGCACAAAATTCTTTTCTAAATCCAAAGTGAAGACAGCAACAAGTGTACTGAATTTTATTAGTCAATGAAAATGTAACTTAGGCAGTCGGGAGAGAGGAAGGTTGCTAATTTTTTAGCTACAACAGAGTTCTCCATTTGAGACCTAGATGTCAGCAATAAGCACAGCTCTTTTCTACGGAGCAGCTGTTGGCTGCTGATAGCATCTCTTGTCCTAGTCCATTGTGTAGTTAAATCCGGAAACCAGCTGAGAGCTGCAATAGCTGGAAGGGCAGTATTTGGAGTTGTAGAAGTGTCTGATCTTTTAGCAGTTTACAAACTCCAGAGCAGTGCTAGCGTGTGGGAAATCACTTGCAGTGGCTCAGTGACAATTAGTAAATCAGCTTTTCTAATCCTGCAGTTGAAATTGTAAGAGGTCAGGAAAAACTGCTAGCAGTTTCCCATTGCTGAATTTACTTTTTAACATAATTTGGGCTAGTGGGAGCATAAGGCTGAGTGTTTTCTTAGGTTTATTTGCTTACTATCGTTAGAAATGTCCCTTCTTGAAGGCATGCTTTCTTGAGTAAATTGCTGCAGCTCTTGATTTCAATGCCTAATTGTTTATATTGGTATTCTAATTGGGTATCTTTCTGCTTTTTTTGGCTGAAGATGTTTAGTATGGGGGTGGGTTCCCCCTTTATCCCTTGCCATTTGGATTGATGTTAAGCTTTCTGTGTTTAGCCTTATAATTGAGTGAGCAAAGCAATTTTAACTGGGAAAAATTAGCCTTTTGTTGGCTTGTATAGGCCGGGGTAGTGAATAGACTCACTTGCAAGGGCAAAATGAAATTTGATAAATTTCAGCATGGGATCATCTTGTTCTTTGTGGTATGAGGGGCGAACAAACAAGGTAAATTTTAAATTGCCATAAAAAAAAAAAAAAAAAAACAAAAACATGATGCCACTTCAATTTGTGGTGTCACATTACGTTCCTTGAATGTACAACTTAAAGTGAAATTTACAAATAAAATTAAGATTGGTCCTATAATTTGTTATAATGGAGGGAAATTCTAAATATGTTTTGTACAATATATCTTTAATATTGGTTGACCCTGAAGAGCTGGCAGCTTTTCTACCTGAAGATTATTTTAGTCAAAAGAGGGAAATAGTGTGTTTTGTTTGTAGAGCAAGCCTGGAGTGCAACTCAAATTATTGTTCTTGATGTGGCACAAGGAAGTACTGCTAAAATTTCTCCTTTCTTCCAAAAGAAAGATCTTTTTGCAGTCTTAATAGGAAGTATGTGTTTAACTATGTGTGTGAAAGATTTTAGAGTTGATGTAAATAATAAGATAATGTGCAATTTTTTTACATAGCCTTTCAGAAATGCTAATATTTTCATGCAAAACAGGAAAATGCAGGCCTGAGGCCAACTATCAGCTTGTACAGTAACTTGGAAATTCAGGAAAAGGAAAGAAATACAACAGTATGTTGAAAATCACTAGTTTGTGTAGTCTATAGAACTAGGCAAAACGAAATTAAAAAACAAAACAACAACAACAACAAAAAAACTGCAAAACCAACGAGAAAAAGAAAATCCACCACATCACAATTTAACTTTTTTTGTTCTTAGTATATTGCCAAGCACTTGGAATGCTGATAAGATTTCACTCTGTAGTTACCTTCTGCGCTCATCCCAACACCTCTAGTTTAATCTCTTTATGCTTGTCCCCTTATGCCTCATGTGTCCTGACCTCCAGATCTTGCCTGGAGAGCTGCCAGTTGTTTTGCTGGTGATGGACAGCAGTGTACCAACTGGACCAGCTGGTTGCAGGGATGAGCCATCATCTGATGCTGCATTCTTTTACTCCCAGCTCTTACTTCTGGTTTTCTTTCTGTGCTGGATGAAGATAACCTCTTCTATAGCTTCAGTCTTATCTTGACAGGCCAGTCCATGATTAGTTAACTCACTGCAGTACAGCAGATACATGAGTAGGTAAAAGAGCCTTTTATTATTTGCTCATGGTGTTGTGGTTTGAGGGCCACAAGAGAAGGCAAGGGAACTGCAAGAGGATGGCCTTGAGATGTGCAGGGTTGATTTAGTTCTATAAAGAAATAAAGAGACAGTTTGCCCCAGTATGTTGTACTTTTTCTACTCTACCTGTAGATCTTGAAAGAATCGTATTTCAGTTTTGTGATTTTAATTTTTTTTTTATCAGAGTGTTAAGAAGTTATGTCCAAAATGCAAGTGCACTGTGAATTTTTTTGTGTGTGTTTAGTTGCTTATTTATCCTAACTGAATTCACCTTTGGGGAAAAGCATTCTGAAAGCTTCCTTTTGCAATAGAAGCAGGGAGGCTGTTGCACAATTTGATTAGCATTAGAGGCAAGAATATAGGGCCTCAACAAAACTAGCTCTCAGAGTTTAGGGTGGTAAGAAGTCTTCAAGCTGATTTGGCACTCAGCAGAAAGAGCCTGTTGAGAAGAGAATAAAAAGAACTCTCACCTTAGGCTATAATTCAGTTCACACAGTTCACAATTTCAAAACTGTGCCAGATTGAGCTTCCTGGCTGCTCATGTTGGTTCCTATGCACACTGGATTTGAACAAACTGAGTCAGTTTAAGACCTTCCTGCTCCAAGTCTTTTCAGCAGATTACTCCTTGGCTGGATCAGTTCCCTGCTGCTTTTCATCATGCAGCTGCTCAAATACTTCTGTTGGCACAACAGGGGGATCTGTGCAGGGGGCAGGTATGAGCAGCTGGGGACATGGGCTCTTTAGATTAGTTCAAGGATCCACTGGCCATGATCTGTCTCATCACTCAGCTGAAGGGGGGGAAAAAAAAAAAAGCGTTATGATTGGATTGGTCTGAATGTTTGAATCCCAACGCTAGCAGGTTGTATGAGTAGTCTGGGGATCAGTCTTGTACAGACTTTTAAAATATTGATTTATATCAGTTGAATCTCATTTTAGTTGGAGGAGGCTGGACATCTGAGAATGCCATACCATGGCAGTGGCTTTATTGTGCCTTGATTTTAGGGTTGAGATGCACCCTGTAAAGGTTGCTGCAGCCTTCAGACTATTTGTGGCGTGCAGATGGTAATTTTAATTCAGATCATCTGCTGCAAAATATCCACAAATGCTCCTAGTTCCTTTGCTAGTGGTCAGCTCTGTCTGCTTTCTTTAGATGCTTTCCTTTTGGGTATTAAAGTGAAAGCTGAATTGTTTTGTTGTGTGATCAGTTTTGCTTGTCTGAGTATTGGAGACTGGAAACAGTGCAGGACTAGAGCACTGTTGAGGAGAGCAGACAGCAGGCATCTCATTCTTTTTTTCCTTTAAAATTTCTTGTATGCTATGTCTACAAGGCTGAAGTCCTGACCGAGATCAGCTAAGTAAGTTATTTCTATCAAATTGTGATTCAGGAAAGGTTTCTTGTTTGTAGACTATTTCTCTCAATGTATTTTTGCTTTTTGCAGTAGCTGAGGAGTTGAGACGCATCAAGGAGTAAAGCTCAAGTTGGAGCAACTTGGTCTATCAGTGCACTGATATGGAGAAAACAGCATGGGAGATCAACACTCAGATATGAAAAGTAACATAAGAAAACTGGTAGCTTAGCATCACCAGGTCAAGTGGAAGTAATACATAATATCTAATTGAATATGTAATTGGCAGGAATATGGCCAGTCAGATATCCAGTGAGGATATGTGCATTGAAAAAGGATCTCTGATCTTCAGAACATGAATGGCTCACTGAATTGCCTATTGATGGCTGAACTGATGCATCACTTCAGTTGCCACTTAGGAACTCCTTGAGAACCAGTGGTGGAAACACTTCTCTACTTGCCTTGCTCTCAGCATGCGTTAACTTTCTGGAAATAGATTTTAGAAAGAATGTTCCATGTAAATTTTAAGTGGCCTCTTGAATGGTATTCCTGAAGTGATATGATACATATTTTAAGAGACTGACTCACTTTTGAAATAGTGCCAACATTCCACAAAAAGGAAGATCTGAATATTATCAGTTAGAAAATATGTCTACTGGGACAGTTAATAGCAAAGATTTTTTTTTTTTTTTTTCCCTACTAGATATCTCCAATGAATAGAGTGTTTTCTCAGGATGAAGTTCCATCTACCAATGCATTTAGCATTGTGAAAGAAGTTGAGCAGATTTTTCAAGTATACGGCTGGGTTTTTTTTCTCCCATTTTTAAAAAATGCCTTTTGAAAGGAATTTGTAACTGAAAAAGTAAGGAAAACATGTTTGAAGAATCCTATCTGTAAATGCAGTCTAAGCAGACTGAAGAGTTACAGATGTAAACTCATGCAAAAGCTCTTCCAGCAGCTACATAAAGCTGCCAGGGAAGGTAAGTGACAAGACCCAACTGCAACACCAAATGCAAATGAGAAGATAGGACTCCTTAGTGTTTCTGAAAAGCTACTTGAGTCAGAAAATGAAAGAGAAGCTTGAACAGAAGTCAAGCTAAACTTTGAAATCTAGCTCAGATTTTATTCTTTTTATTTCTGCCAGCCTGAAATGGAAATGAAAGACAATTTTATTTTTTGTTCAGTGTTAAAGTAGGAAGCATAACTAATACTTTTGCTTCTCTGATCTGAGAATACCATCCTTGAGCTCTGAGCTGAAGCAATACGTAGCTCCTATATCCATGGAGATGTTTGTGAGGATTCTGTGGAAGGATTTTGTGGCTTTGACTTCATTTCATATCCAGTGTCTGGTTCATGGGCCGTTCTTTCAACTAGGAAGCCTCATCAAGGTGGAGAATGGTAAAGGTATTGGTGGTGTGTGTACTGACCCAGAACCATGTACTCTTTGTTAATGAAATGGAGAACTGTGACAACTTTGTTCTCTCTGATCAGATATTTTCATGTCTTAGCCATTTCATTTTTGTGTTAAATACAGCTTAAAAATCAGTCATACTGAGTAAGCTGTTTTGGATCAGACAGAATTAGATAATAGCTTCTCAAGATGACCAGACTGGTTATAGAGAAGATGATGCGTGCTGGCAGTTGATCTATACTGATTAAAAAAAAAATAATAATGTTTTTACTGCATTTGGGGTCACAAAGGGCTGTGTGCTCTTTTCCTATCTGTTCATGCTTGCAGTTTCTGTCTTCAATTCATTTCTTGGAATGAAAATAGACTTATAGCTGCCCACTTGATTGCCCAGTGTATTTGACATTGAAGTTCTTAAAACTCTACAGCAGCAACGCAGAGAACTGAAGAAGTAGAATCCATATATCAAGATTTACTCCTTGTACACAGGTGTTTAGTTAGAGAGGCAAACTGAAAAGCTGAAATAACATGTGGGATGTAGTGTTAAATTTCCAAACTAAAATGCTGGTTTGACAATTTTTCCTATTCTTTATTGCTATGCATGTGTGTTATCTGTCTCCTAAATAAAAGTCTTCAGAATTTTAGTGTATTTGGAAGCTTATTTAACCTTAGGCTTGAGGCTGTTATTGTGAAGGGAGCTTAGATTATCTTAAAAGAGTAAATCAATTTTATTTAAGGCAGTAATGATCTAAATGTGTTCAGAGAATTTGACAGAAGTCACAGAAAAAAAATGCTGTGACTATTTTAAACTGGTAACAGAAGCTTGTGTCTTCGGACAGGCAGACCAACAATAATAAGGAAGGCTTCCAAAGAAAACCAAGTCTCAACATAATTGTTTGGGTACTTGAGTGTCAATATATTGTTTAGAAGGCTAAGCCTTGTTTCACTTACAGCATTTCAACCTGTCTTGAGTAGGTAAAGGATGAATCTAGGTAGCTAGCCAAATCGCTAACCCTAACCCTCCCCTGTCTCAGTTTAAGACCATTCCCCCTTGTCCTATCACTATCTACCCTCGTAAAGGCAGAGTAGAGAGAGTAGAATAGCTGGTGGCCAGCCCTCTTTTGATGCAGCCTTCCAGGCTGCAAGAGCACACTGTTCGCTCATGTCCAGCTTTTCATCCATTAAGACCCATAAATCCTTCTCTTCAGAGTTGCTCTCAAGTTCTTCTCTCATTCTGTACTTGCACTTGGTCTAGTTAAACCTCACTAGGGTCTTCTTTGCCCACTTTTTGAGTGTGTCCAAGTCTCTAGATGATGTCCATCCTTTCTTATCAACCACACCACTCAGCTTGATGTCATCAGCAAACTTGCTGAGGATACACTTGTTTCCAGTGTCTATGTCATTGATAAAGATGTTGAAGAGCATTGGCCCCAAAACAAACCCCAAAACATGTGGAGATCATGACTGATCTCCACATGGATGTAGAGCCATTGACAACAATCTTCTGGCTACAACCATCCAATTCTTTATTCACCTAATTGTCCAGCTGTCAAATCCATATCTCTTCAATTTAGAGATAAGGGTGTGGTATGAGACCACATCAAAGGCCTTTCACAAGTTCAAGTAGATATCAGTTGCACTTCTTTTGTCTACCATTACTATTGCTCCATCACATTAGGCCACCAGATTAGTCAAGTACAAACTTCTCTTGGTGAAGCCATGCTGGTTGTCTCAGATCACCTCCACATCTCACATGTGACTTTAGCTTTTCTTCCAGTCTGGGAAAGTAGATTATTCTTGCAAAGATGATTTATTGTGGATCGACATTTACAAGTGTAGCATTTCTGACCTAAATATCCATTACATTTATTGTGTTTCTTGCCTCCTCAAATAGAATGCCTTATTTGTATAAAAATTCCCTGCAGTTCTTCTAACAGACTATGACTGTATCTATTGGATTTTTAGCTTGTTAGACTTAAATATACAGGAAGGAAAAAAAAAAACAAAAAACATTTCACTCACCACAATTTCCAGTTTTCTTGTCAGAATGTTTGAAATTACAGAGAACTGCTGTTTGCTCATTTAACCTTTGCCAGAAGATTACTGACGGGAGGTGGATGCAAATGGCTAAATTGTTGGGTTTGCTTCAGCAGAAGTGAATAATGTGACAATTTACAGTGTTTCATTACAACCTTATGCATGATAGGTTGATCACTTATTTTAAACTCAAGATCAGTTGTTAAAAGTGTTGCTACAGTTGTAATGGTCAATAAAACAATATTTGAATCTTTTCTCTATATTTTCAATTCTAGTGCTTCCTCTCACTCTTTCTTCAGTGATCAAACTGCAGGCCTTTGACTTGTTGATATCTTTTCCTTCTTAACTTGCTGCAGTATTCTGGATTTGTAATAGGAAGGTTAATAGCATGATTTCTGAGATTATTACTTGAGGAAGAAAATAACTCAGAACTTTGGATGCTGGTATGCTATCTTAATAGTGACTTTGTTAATATGTTCGTTTAATTTTATTTACATAAAAGAGATTGAAGCTTGATTTAAAATGGTCCAATCAAAGGTTATTCAAGCAGAATTGGGGTAGAGTTTTTCCATCATGCTGAAAATACAGTGATATTGTTTATCCCACCATTTCCTGTAATTTTTCACCATTTTAAGGACAAACTGCATTATAGTTGTACTTCATTGACCAAATAACAATATGAGATGGCTTAGGAAATGTATGTTTCTGACACTCTGCAGAAAGTTGATCTGTAGAGTGGGATTTTTGAAACAGGTTGTGAAAACTAAATGGTAACAAGAAATGTGTTGGTGCACTATTAAGATGACTGTCCTCTATGCACCTTCCTTGCCAGGTTCGATGATAAATTAGACTTTAGGAGCAATCAGTTCAAGGGGAAAGCTCTTGAGGCCTTGAATTAGGTGAAGTCCAAGATAGGTCATGATATTAGTGTATCTGCAGGAAACAATGCCAAGTGGTAATTGAAAGGGAAGCAGAAGTTCAGCCAGAGTTGAAACAAGATGGACATTGAAAGCAACAAGAAGAGTTACTCCTGATACATTAGCAGTATAAGAAAAAAGAAGAAAAAATGTGCCTGCTTGTGAATGAGGCAGATGATTTAATGACTGCTGATGTAGATAAGACCGAGGTACTCAATGACTTCTAATCTATCAGGAGACGTACAAGATCTTTTTACTTTTAGGGAGAAGAACAACCAGTAGTGGAAGAGGTTTAAGTCAAGGAACACTTGAAATCTTGACCCGGAATAATGGAATGAGATGGGATGCATGGCACTAGGCTAGACAGCTTGTGCTCTTTGGAAGATCATGGAAACGGTATGAGTTTCTCAATGACTGGTGGAAGACAAATGCTCTACCCATTTTAAAGAAGGGTGAGAATCATTATTTAGGGAACTACAAGTTGGTCAGTTTCACTTTGGTCCGTAGGAAAGTCATGGACCAAGTGCAGTTGTAGGTACGTGAAGGTGATGCTGCTGCTTGGATATAGCCAGCATCAATTTAACAGAAATAAATCATGTCTGACCAGTCTTTTGATAAGGTGGAAAGCAGTGGATATCCTCTGTTTAAAGTTTTAGCAAACCTTTTGGCATGTTCTTCTCATAGTAGCAGCCTTGTATTCAAGTTGAGAGATTTTGATCTAGGTGGCTGGATTGTCTGTTGAGAGAAAGACTGTATTATCAAGCTCAGAGAGTGGTGGCTAATCTGAGCCCTATAAGATCTAATATCTTTATGGTGTCCTGGAAGAGGATAAGACTGTACCCTCATTAAGTTTGTGGATGCCCCCAGACTGGAGATCCTAGGATCATAGTGTGATTTGGGTTAGAAAGGACATTTAAGATCATCTAGTTCCAACCTCTCTGCTATAGGCAGGGACAACTCCCCCTAGACAGGATTGCTTAAAGCCCCATCCTGCCTGGTCTTGAATGCTTCCAGGGAGGGAGCGACCACAGCCTCACTGGGCAATCTGTTCCAGTGTCTCACCACCCTTACAGTAAATAATTTCTTCCTATTATGTAGTCTAAATCTACCCTCTTCTGGTTTAAAACCATTTTCCCTTGTCCTGTCACTACTTGCCCTTCTAAAAAGCGGAGGCTGTAACCCATAACTGGGACTATAGTCCATGATTGAAGGCAGGCTACCATTGAGAAGGACCTGTATGTGGCAGAGGAATGTGCTGACCTCAAGCAATCCAACAAGGGCAAATACAAGGTCTAGCATGTGGGATGAATCAACTTCTGTGGATTGATAGAGATTGGGGACTGAGTAGTTGATGGCAGCTCTACTTACAAGGTCATGGTTGTTCTAGTAGATGGTGGGCTAAGTGTGAGCTAGCTGTGTGCTCTGCAGCAATGAAGAGTAACAGTATCCTGAAGTAGACTGAAATGACTGTTTTACCCTGTATTCAGCATCTGGAATACTGTATCCAGTTTTGAAACAGTTCAAGACAAATGTTGGTAAACTTGATCAGATCTGTCTGGAGAGTCACCAGTGTTGGTGCGAGGAGATGCCAACCTAACTAGACTTGTTGCATTTGGGTGCAAGAAGGATTCAGGGGACCTAACAGTAGCTTTCTGATACCTATAGGAAGGAAACAGAGACGATGCAGCCAGTGCATGATGGGAGGAACAAGAGACAGCAGTTATAAACTGAAACTTGGGAGGCTTTCACTGTGAGGATAATTAAGCGTGGGAAAAAGTTGCCCAGAGAGGCTGCAGAATTTCACCCTTGGAGGTTTCAAGACTAAACTGGATTAAATTCTGAGTCACCTGATTTGACCTTAGCTGATCATGCAGGACGTTGTACTAAGTTTCCTTCCAATCTGAGCTGTTCTGTATTTGGAGCCAGCATCCATCTTAGTTACATAGGCATCAGAAGCTGCTTTGTCTCTTAAGGTCTTAAAATGTTTCAGGTGCCCTTGTAGTACTTCCCTGGGAATTTGTGTATTACTTATTTCATGTTATAGGCTTTCTGTCACATAAAGGGTACAGAGAGAATCTGAATATCCATTACTATCTTATGACCTTAAAGTATACTGGTTATAATTGACTCTTTTCAGTTGTGCCTGGTGGCAGTCTAAAAGGCAAGGAGCGTGAAGTGAAACACAGAGGCTTTATCTGAACATCAGAAAACAGTTCCTGACTGTGCAGGTGACTGAGTTACTGGCACAGGTTGACCAGAGTAGTTATGGAATCTACAGTACTTATCTTGTCACATTAAAAGCAAATGTCTTAAGAACATCCACTTCAATTGTTTACAAGTCAGTGTTATCCTGCACACCTTTCTGTGCTACAAAAGCCTGGTGTGTAAACATGAACGCTAAAGGCAGGGTGCTAAAGCTGCCATAAACTGTTGTCATAGAGGAGTCCTGGGTATCCACATGCGGGCAGCAGCACGCTCCTGCTGAACTTCAGCTGTATTAGTACATGTAGGGCTCTGCAACAAAGCTGAATCAACAGCCTGAATGTTAAGAGTGAGGAATTTTCCTCAGATGAAGCGTGAGATGTGTGGTACTGTGAGTTCTAACTGATTTTCAGATTAGGCAGCAATGAACTAATACAATTTTTTTGAGCAAAGATGTAGTGTGAGTTAAAATCAATTAAGATTTAATATTACAAAGCTTTGAAGGAGAATTGCATCTGACTAGTGAAAAGTCTACCTCTCACCCCCACATCTGCATTCTCAAGTGCTCGTGTGAGCTAAAAAGAATGATTTAGAATTTTAATTAGGAAAATATGGAGCTGTACTTCTAGCTCTGTGAGCTTAATCCTGCCAAGGTACTTCAAGAAAAGATACAGAATGAGTGCAGGGATGAGATTATGTAAAAGGATATAGAAAATGAGGGCAGTATCCAGTTTATAGCTTGGCAGCTTGGTTGTTGAAGAGCTGCTGGAATCCTGTGTAGGCAGTGTGGGGCTGAGCAGAGGAGAGGGGGGCAGCTGGCAGCTCAGCCTGGCAGTGCAGGGAGTTTTCAGGGCAGCTGCTGGTGGCAGTCAGCTGACGTGGGCCCAAAATCATGACTTACCTAGCCTGTGCTTAGCTGGAAGTTAGACTGTGCATTTGGACCCTCCTTGTTTAATTCTTTTGGGAGATAATTTTTGCTACACTTACCCACATTCTGTTTGCAAGGCTAGCTTTTAGTGATACATAGATACTTACTGGTCTGTCACAGCTGCATTCGTGTTCTGTAGTGAGCCCTGACATTCTGTTGGAAGTTGCATTGCTTACATAGTTGGCACATTCCTACTGAAATAATTGCCAATGTATGGAATAGTATTTCATGGTAAAACACTCTTTCAAGTGTCTGAGTCATGCTACAGGCATGTTGTCTGGAAATGGCCAGAAGAGCATCCTTGTGATTTCCTTTGTACTCTCGCTTCCTGAAGAAGAACAGGGGATTTTAGTCGTTCTATTTTTGTGTAGCAGATTGATGAGAAATCATGCTGACCCTCAACTGAGATGGACTGTGTTTTGGGTCTGTCAGGAAAGCTGTCATTACTGCAGACTGATGCTCATGTTTTGGCACAGATCAAGTGTTTTCTCACTCGCATAGTTCATTAGGTGGTAGCATGCATTTCTGATGGATGCACTCTGGTATCCTGTTCATGATTTCCTTAAAAACAAACAAACAAACAAAAAAACCAACTTAGTCATATCATTTTCTTATGAGCTAATCTGCTATTAGCTTTTTTAAGAAAATCATGCTACTTTGGAAATCCCAGAAAGAAAAGGCGCAAGGTTCAGGAGATAGTAGCAATGCACAAAAATCTGGAAAATATGTGGGTTACTGGGTGTGCCTAGTTCTGCTATGCAAGTCTTTAAACTAGCTTGTGGAAGAGTTGTTCTGACTAGGAAGCTGGAATTTTTGTCTTCCCAAATGCTTCTGTCTTGCAGAGCACCAGCAAATAATATTGCAGGTTGAAATGAGTTAGGACTGTCTTACTACTGGGTCTTCTTCTTAAACTATATTTAAAGAAGTGACCATGTCTAATTTAAAGCAGATAAACACATTCCTTTATCTTTGGTGTAAAGTGGATAATTTAGGTAATGAGGAGGCCAAATTTGAGCTCAGCTCATCCTAAAGTATTACCACCACAGGCTGTGAATAATACTTAAGCTGTTGTCTGATAAGATGTAGTATTTCACCAGAACTGTCACAGAACAGAGATGCTGAGTACCTTTGTCTGGAAGTATTCCAGCTGTGGCCTGAATTTCTTTGGCTAGCATGTGGTGTGCCCTGTGTTATTGTAACATGCAGTCTCAAACAATGACAGTTAAACAGAAGTTCTTATATTGTTTTTAGTATCTTGCCTTTGTCAACTTCAATGAGCTTCTTGTTTTCTTTTTTCTTCCAGATGGTGATATAATGGATCATTCAATATCTTTAATATCAAACTTTATTTTGTTCTTCTCCACTCTGATTTATCTTAAAGTTTATCAGCTGGTGCTGTAGGCAGGAGTTATTACTCACTCTACAAATTTTTAATGTTTGTTCTTAATTTAATTGTTGTTGTAGATTATTATCTAATACTTAGGTATGTGTTATGTTGAAATTTTACATTTATCAGGCAGTTAATAACTGTTCAGGTTACTTGTCTATATCTGTATAATATTAACTTGACAATATTGAGAAGGTGTTAGGGTTTTTTAGTTTTGTTTCGGAAAGAAATGTCTAGTATTACAGTGATTGAGAGAAACTTTAAAAATATTGCTTCAGCTTTTAATTTTCTATGGCAGTCTGTATGTGGACTTTTGTGTAGATCGTGGAAATATCTTCTTAAGGTAGATAAGCATTCCAGAAACTGGGATGTGGATGTTTCAGGGATAATTGAAGGATTCTGTTTGAGAGTAATGTAAGCAGAGATTAAACAGTTAAGGGAAATAATTCTAGATTTCATTATACGTTTCTGTGGCATCTCCTGGCTAGTTAATTCTTGTGTATGATAGCTTTTTTATGTAATAACTTCTGTAGCTGAAATGGTAGGCTTTTCATAGATGAGTGAGGAGAGAGAAGGTTAACTCTTGAGTTTAAATTACATTGCATTGAGGGTATTTCAGGTTTTGCCATTTGTGGAACACTGTGTGAACCATAGTTTAAGTTCAGACACTTAGGTGGTAACTTTTTTTTTTGGCTTTATTGAAATGTTGTTACCTAGTATAAACATGATCAATTTCAGATTACTAAATCGAAATTTTAAGCGAAGAATTATAAATCTCATTTGTAATTATTTGTTTTTCATCGGTAATAGACATAAAAGGGGTGAATAGTTCTGTTTGCAGTGGAGTGGTCCGTTTTATTGTTGAGTTTTGCAGCTACAAGATTTCTGGTACATGACTCCAGACTTGTACGCAGCCAGGGAGACTGTGTTTTTAAACTGTCCTCTGATCTGGGAACAGTTGCATCTGGGTATTACATAGGATTAAATAGCAATCATTGTCAAAGCCTATTTGGTAGTAAATCCAGGCAGAGCAACTGTTAAACAAACTGACAGTCAAGCAAACTGTACAAGCAGAAGATACCCACTGACAAAAATGGCTTGGATTTTGGACATGCATTGCACATTTTTTTTTTCATCTGATTGCTCAAACGTGACTGGGTGAAAAATATTTTGACTTGGAAATAATGCTTCTGGGATGAGATAGAAACCTGTCCCTTATGGAAATTATATCAAATTCACTCTGATCTTGAAGTCAAATCTGAATTTTTGAAATATTTTTTTTTTCCCCTAACAAAGGAGTAAGGATTTAATTTGCTGCTGTTTATAAACATCATTTAGTTTATCTATTCTGTTGGCCACAAGCATATGAACTATGTGCTCTTATAAGTGGGATGCAAACCAAAAAAGTGCTGTACTGATACTTCTGAATGGTAAGTTGATTGAATGTTCCTGGTACTTTGTCTTGTAATGGCATGTTACTGTATAATATTCAAAATTAAAATGAATGTGTAGCTATGATATGGTAGAATCTTCTCTACTTCTCTGTTAGTTAATGACCCTGTAAGATGGAGAAACAGAAAACACAGTTATGGTGGGTGAAGCTTGACAGAGCTTCTTGACAATGTGTCAAAGCAATTCTGTATTCTTTTACTCTCCAAATAGATGTGGGTAACACTTCATGTTTTAGCATGATGTAAGTGACAATGGCAGCTATGGTATTAGGTGTCAATCAAAATAGCATGCTTGTAATATTAGTCATCTGCTGAAGGGAGCATAAATGCAGATACTGAGCTCATTATGAAGAAGGAATGTCTGTGGTGTATTCAGGGTAAATAGCACTTCTAAGTAAATGAAGAAGATTCTGGAGATAAGGATGTTACTTACAGCGCTGTTCATCTGGCAACAATTCATTAAGGAATAATCACTGAGCTAGTAACAGTACAGTTATTTCCTTGCTCTAAAATTACTATTCTGGAAAGTGGAAATTCAGAGGATGGCATTTAGCTGACTACTATAATGCAATAATTTCATCTTCTGTGATTTGATCCATAAACTCCAGTGGTATTCAAACAAGTGCTGTCATCTACTTTAGGTAAATTTTTATTGTAGGTTTTCAGTGACTCTTCTCTTCAAAAATGTCTTTGTTTCTGTTTGGAAATGAGAAGAATCTGTAAAGATCTTTCCTAGTTCAAGACTCAAGTCAACACGTGACGAATGGTTAATTTTCCTTGGAGTTGCCATAGTATATTAAAATTGAAACTCACGGTTGAGCTTCTAATGTTCAGTACCCTTGAAATTAAATATGTAGGTATGGTTGGTTTGTTTAACTTAGTTGAGCTTCTGCTTTTTTGGTAGGCTGGAGCTCAGCCTGCTCCCTACTCTGGCTCTACAAGAGCTGGCTCTTACTCTTCAGTAATATCCTTCAAATCTACAATGCTTGTTAAATATGCAGAAATACAAGGCATATATAGAATGAGGAGGTTTTTTTAATCAAGATTATACATTTATTTTAGTGTATAGTATGTTGATTTCTGTTAACTATAGTTAATTGCTTTAAGTAATTCAGCAAGTTAAATATGTTTGTTTTTTGTTTTTTGTTTTTTTTTTACTAAACAGTCTGTTTTCAAGACTATTCCACAACTGAAATTCTTGAACTTATTTCCCTGAAGTTTACAATATTTTTTTAATTTGTTTTTGACATTTTTTAGAAGAATTGGCAAGAGTTGTACTTAAAGGCAAAGCCTAAGTGTTTGTTTAAGCACTAACTTGCATTTATTTCATTAAACGTAGATCTGGTTTAAGATAACTTCAAGGTCATCCATGACTGATGGAGTTCTAAAAATCTGTAAATGAGTTACAGAATTTTGTTGTTGTTGTTGTTCTTGGTTTGGTTGTGTCTGCAAATTCAGTGTGTCTGGGAGATTTTCATGGCTGCCATCACAAAGTCTTTTTGTTTTGCCTTTTTTAAAGTATCTCTCCAAGTAGTTTATTTTCTTTTATGATTCATGCCCTTATCCTCTTTGGTGAGTGATGTGCTAGTAAGAAATGTTCATTACTGTCCTTGTATCTTCATTTGAGATGTGAATACCTACGTGGATTCAATACTTTGCTGTAGACCAATAATAGTCAATAAGCCTTCTTTTAATGAAGGCAGAGATTAATATTTCAAATAATTACAGTTCCTTGCAAAATTGGTTACAGACATTTGTGACTTAATACAGATAAGTTGGTTTACTTCTGACTTGAACAGAATGTTGTTTTCTTCCTCTTTACATTTGTTAACTCATCTGTGTGTCCTGACATGTGTATTTGGAAGTCTGCTTGATGGTTAATCACAGAAAGAATCCCTAGCCTACTTCTGGTAAATATCATGCAATTCTGTCCTAAGCAGGCATCGCCACCAACAGGAACTATTTACCAAATCACATCTTCGATAATGTGGCTGCATGGAACTTGTCAGAACCCATTCCTTCATTTTTGCTGTGTGTAAGTACTTGCGCGCACACACACACACACACACACGTACGTACGTACGTATAATCACCACAGTCATTTCATGAGCTGTCAGTAACTGTTTGCACAGAGCTCTATAGCAGAAAATTAAAGTAGTCTAGCTTTGTTGTGGACTTCTGAGCTAGCACTTTGATTAAGGCTTAATGTCTTAATGAAGTGTTCCTTTTTGGAAAGCTGCAAGTAACTTTCCGCTACAGCCCTGTGGTTAGTCCACTAGCTGCCAGTAATTACTTTCTACCTACTCTACCTATGTCATCTTGCATTAGTATGTTTGATAGAAACATTTAAAGGGTATGATATAATAAAGTCTTTAAGTTCTTTGAATTAGCTGGTAGACACTGCAGACTGGGCTGACATGGTAAAATAGAAGCAGACCAGTAAGTTTTACCATCTAAAAGCTCTGTAGCAACTCTTATTGTGCTTTTTATCTAAATGATTCAATTTTAGGTACTGCAAAACAAGTGCAGATGAAGAACTATTGCTCACAATCATCAGTTATTTCAATTAAAAAAAAAAACACAATAAACTTGACTTTCTCATTTAATTTTGGAAGTCATTTTGAGAAATAAAATTTGCAAATACTGACATACTGTCAGTATTATTTTAGTTTAAATTGGAAAGATTGTAAAGACCTAAACAACTGATGAGTTTAGGGAACTCATATCAATAGTAACGCTTTGAGCCAAGAGCTTGAAGAATGACAGCTTAACAAATCTGGGTATAAGAACATTCATTTGAGAAGTGGTTTTAATGGCCATCAGTTACCCAAAGAGGTCAAAAGCAGGCCTTGTGTAAGGATGGGATTAACTCACATCTGCCAACAACAGGCTGCTTTGGTAGGCAGTTTAATCTTCTAATATTGGCCTTGCCTGAGATGCATGTTGGGCCTGACTAGCAGTGCCCTTGGTAATCAAATAAGCTGGGAGGTGCTGGCCCTATTCACTTGGTGAGGAAAGCATGAAGGGAGGCGGCTTTGGTGTATCGGCTATTGAAGCTTTCAGGGAAGTTTTTTATAGAGAAGTTGCAGTCTTTTAACTGAGTGCTCAATAACAGTGTTGGACTCAGTGCCATTTTCCGTGTTCCACCCACTGTCTGTTCAAATGCTTTGAAAAAGCCAAGTGACTAGGGCTGGATGCTGTGCAGTGTTCAAGTAGTCAATGGCTAAAAAGGCTCAAAAGGTGAGGTAAGCCTCTAATGTGACTTGATTTCTCAGATTTTGTTTGTTTTGGTCTTGAAGTAATGGTAGAATATTCCATTCAAGTTGCCAAACTCTCATGTCAGAGTACCAGAGCTCAGAAGTGAAGAATGCTGCCGCATGACTTGTCTGCAACAAAAGTGGCTCTATAGCAAAAGCACTTCAGAACAGAGTGCTTCTCATTTAATAATGTGTTAAAAAAATAAGAATAATGCATCAAAAACTCCCATTTTAACATGATGAGATGGTGCTAGAAATAAAAACATTAAAAAGAAAAAAAAAAGCAGCTGGAGAAGTCGGATTTCCCATTGCATCGCTGATTGCTACAAAGGTTAGTTTTTCCCAACCATGCATTCTAGGTGACTTAGAACTGCTAACTGGTTTTAGAGTTGAACATTTTCAGAGAGAATTTGTGTATCTGATTGTCAGAAACTGAACACATGAGGAAAGAGACATTGTTAAAACTTTACCTTCTGCTTTTAAAATGCATTGTTGGCTGCTGAAGTCATGCAGGCTTCTGAAGTAATGCATTCCTATGCATGCCAAAGTGCAGTGCTGCCTGTTAGTACAGTGAAAGTACTAGCTCCTTCTGTTGGCTCACAGAACTTATCCAGGGAATCATGTTTGGAGAGTCTTGTGAGGAGGGAACCTTTATTGTAAAAATCTCCCAAAAAACATTTTAATCCATATTAGGTTAGGTAGGCTTTTGTGATCTTAATTAAAGGTATTACATCTTAGCGACAGGCCAAGGGGAAATGGCTTTAAACTGGGAGAGGGTAGATTAAAACTAGATATCTGGAAGACATTCTTTACTGTGAGGGTGGTGAGACACTGGAACAAGTCGTCCAGAGAGGTTGTGGATGCTCCATCCCCGGAAGTACTCAAGGCCAGGCTGGATGGGGCTTTCAGCAACGTGTACCTGTCTATACTATGGGGATTGGAACTAGATGATCTTAAAGGTCCCTTCCAACCCAAACCATTCTATTATCTTGCAGAGGAGTAGGCAGGGGGTGCGAGATGAGCGGCTTTTGCCGCATTGAAGCGGACCCGGTGCGCTGCCGTCTGCTGCCGGTGTGACGAGGATGGGCGGCTGGAAACGTGCGCCGATCACCGCTTGGGCTGCCCCCGCTCTGGGAGACGGGAGGTTACAGCATTCCTCCTTAATGTAACTGTAGTTCCCGGATAAAGCATATGGTTTCTTTCAGTGCGCGCGTGAACGTTACGTTATGGAAAGAAGCAACGGCCCATCCATCACCCTTCGGCTCTCGACCCTGCAGGCTCCTGCCCGGAGCGGCGGCCTCTTTTGTCCTCGGTCCGAAGGCCCTTTGTTCCGGGGCGGCCGGGCCCACCTGCGGGCGGCCGGGGCGGGGCTGCAGCGCGGGCATCCACCCGCCCGGCGCTGTCGCAGCGCTGCGTCGCCGCTGATGCAGTGGCTGTGCGGCGTCACGTGGCAGCTCCGCGCGGCGGCGGCGCCATGCGCTGCTGAGCGGCTCCCGGCCCCTGAGCGGCACGGCGGCTCTGCACGGTGACGAAATGCGAAACGTCTGTGCGGGAATGAACAAACACGAACACACCAACCGTCGTTTGAGTGCTAACGTCTCCAAATACTCCCGTTTTTACAAACAAACCTCTGCAAGTCGATGGCCGTTGTTAAGTATCCGCACGTTTTCACAGGCAAAAGGGTGCAGGAAAGAAAAAGTGAATGAAGCCTCTAAATGCCTTAAAACCTATGAATCCTACACGTGATAAGTTGGAAGCACAAAAGCAGTGCTTTTTGCTATAAAAAGTTATTTCTTGTTCCGAAGAACATGCAGCCTGGCTCTGACTTTGACTGCTTTTAAGCTTGATGGAAACAGTTCCTCCTGTCGGTGCTCACGATGATTCTTAGCCTGCTGGTTTGTGCTGCCCTTGCTGTAGCCTCCATCAATTGCAGTGGGGAAAAAAAGTTTCTCCAGATGGTGGTTTGGAATAAGAGCCAAAGGACATGAACTAACGTGCTGAGCTCCAGCTGTTGCTGAGCAGAATGTAGGAGCTACCACCTTTTGCTTGAGCTGCGTTTCAAACCAAAATGTTGGTAATACTGCTGTTAAAGCAGTAAGTTAGACTAGGAGACTGGGTGCTGTGATGATGTGGGCCTGTGAAGCTGCGTGTCAGTAGTGGCTGTCAGCAGAAGCACCAGGAGTACTACAGAGTGTACTGCTGGGGCATGGCAGCACTGAACGGTGCTACCACCAAAACAGGCGAGCTCCCAGCAGCACTGGAGGGACAGCAGGAGCAGGATGAATGCCTGCAGGTAATATAGAAGTATTTGAATGCACAAGTCCCTTTGCTTTAAAGGAGGAAAACAGGTCAGGTTTTGGGTCTCAGTTTAGTTTTGATTGAAAAATCAAATCTAGAATCACAGAATTGTTAAGGCTGGAAAAGACCTTTAAGGTAATCTAGTCCAACTGCCAACCCACCCCCACCACGCTTATTACATCACGTCCCTCTGTGCCACGTCTCCATGTTTCTTGAACACCTCCAGGGACAGTGACTCCACCACTTCCATATAGAGACATAGAATGGTTTGAGTTGGTGGGGACTGTTAAAGGCCAGCTAGTTCAACTTCCCTGCAATGAACAGGAACACCTATAGCTAGGTCAGATAGCCAGAGCTCTGTTCGGTCTAACCTTGGGTGTCCCCAGACACAGTGCATCTGCCACCTGTTTGTTCAATCACGGCAATTTTGTAACCATTTTTCTCAGTGATAATTCACAGCCAGGAGAGATGTCTTGGTGTTAGGGATGACAAAGCACTGAACAGTTACAAATAGTAAGAGAGCTTACGTTTTTAGCCCAAAACTGTACATAGTGTATCAGCAACGTGCTACAATCTAATAAGTCAGATTTTCTTCCTTGAAGGCATAAGCTGTGTGCTTCTGTGAAGCCCTGGCTGGCAGCATGGCATCACTGCATATCAGCACTGTACCAACATGTGCACTCCTGTGCAGCATGTATGGAGAGTGCAGAGGTTGCAGAGCAACACAAAAAGAGGAGAAATGTTTCTGTGAGCTGTTGGGATTATACCAAAATTTTGAAGGCCTTCTGATAGGCTCCGTCTTCAGCTTGATCAGAGCTGAAAGAGTCCAAAGGATGCTCATGTCGCACAGTTGGAACTGCATCAAATTAAGGACAGGCTTCTTGTTGTAAATGCCATTGCAGTCTAGTCCAAGAGAATGTCTGAATGAGCGAAAGGTGAATGCCAAGGTTAGTGATGTTGCTCGAAGTACTGTATGTCATTTAAAAAAAAAAACAAAAAAAAAAACTGATGGAGTTCCTCATTTTTTTCTCAAAAGGAAATATATATTCCTAAAGATGCAGTAACAGCCATTCTTAAAAGTTAGTGCTGAGTTACCGTAGCACCTGTTATAACTGCTCATCGGGGAGCTCGTGAAGGGTGGAGAACAGAGCTGCATTCTTTGCTATAATTTCTCTGAATTTTGTTGTTTTGTTGCAGTGGAAAAGATGGTATGAGATTGCTGAACAGAAATGAACACAGGCAATGTCTATATCAGGAAGTGATAACAGTGCAGTTGGTGAACTGACAGCTCTGACTGCTCTATGAATGCTGTGCTTGAGTACAGAAGTATGAATTTATAGTTAAGCCACTCATGAAATTGAATTTGGCACTTAAAATTCCAAGTTTAAATCAGAAAAAGCTGTCAGTAATGCCATACATGCATTAGCATTAGTTACCTTTTGTATCCCTTTCACTAGCTCTGTTTTTGCCATTTTCTGCTTTCTGAAGGTTCTTTCTCACGCGTCCCTCAGCGCTCTGGGTCCAGCTGTATTCCCAGGAACTGGTGCAGCTCTGCAAGCATTTTTCCAGATCTTACTGACAAAAAGAAAGAATTGAATGATTCTACTGACTTGCTCAGTGCCATTTCATTTATAGTAACTTCAGTGTAAAGATGTGAAGGGTTTCACTGTGCTGCCTGCGAATCTATTCAGATTTTGTATTTTCCATAGGCTATAGCAATCTTTAGAAACTGGCCCACTGCCCTATTTTAAAAATCTCTACGTAGCAAAATAAGAGAGTAGGAACCTGCTGTGTGCTCTCTTTCTTTCTGCAAGCTTGTAAAATGTTGGAGGTGACGCATAAACAAACCTGTAGCTGATGTTTATCATATACAGTTGTTAACTGATACTGAGAGCTGAATAAACTGATAGGCTTTGGAGGGTTAGGATTAATGTCATCACTTGAGGTACCAGGAAAGAAAAAAGGCAAACAATGAAACCTGAATGCATCAGTCTAATAATGATTTAATTTTAGTACATTTGCAGCTTCTTTATTCTGTCTTTTGTTTTATTTGCATTTTTTCTTAATGAGCTTGAAAGCAATTTCTTTTGAAATGTAGCTGTGATGACTTTACAATTGCAGGGAGGAATAGCTCAGATTTCAGAATCTTGTAGTTAATATTCTTTATACCGTGAAACAGAAGAAATGCAGCAACGCCTTGGAGTCTTTTTCTTAAATGTTAACTGGCAACAGTTGTTGTCTCTAATCCAAAAAAAAAGTTCATTAACACAGAGAAGCAGTGAATGCAAGAAGCTGTGCGGAACAACTTAGTGTCTCTGCACCTTACCGAGATGTAGGGAGACGCTTCTTGGTTAGGAAGTGGTCTCTTTTTTTTTCCTGTGGAAGTTGTTTTATTTTTCTTGAGGATTTGATTTCTGTCACAGGGAGGCAGGGGTGAGAGGGACGGTGCTGTAGGGTGCAGCCTGGTGGAGGGGGCACTTTTGCTGTTGGTGTATCCTATGAGGAGTCAGATGACACAGAGTAATTCCTCTGGAATCAGAAGAGAGCTGGAAGCGTCAGTGTGTTCTATGATGAGTCTCTGGCTTCTTTTTTGTTTGTGGCTGTAAAAAGATCTGGATTTTATGTTTCGAGGTGAAAAGTAGTTGTGTTTGTAAATGTGCAAGTTCAAGATGAGTGTTCCTTTTTAGCTTGTCTGTCTTTTCAGAAAGCTTTTTCTGCCATGTTTCAAACAAGTTTTGAGTCAGCTTTCTAAGAGAGGCAGCTATGGATGAGCAGTTGTTCAGCCTCTTTGCAAAGAGATGCAGCTCTTAGCCTCAGTTTCCTATTCTTTTTGCTGTCTTAGTAAGATAATTCTTATGAAACTGGGTTATGTCCTTGCATAGTGAGTTTGTGTGATTTCAGTTTGCCTCAATTGAGCATCAGTGAAGGCACCTGAAAGTACCAAAGAAACTTCAGTATTCCAGCGGCAGTAACACAAATTTGGGGAAACTGTAGTTGTGTTTTGTATCTCTGTTCTGTAGTTGATCTGTTAGCTTTAAAGATGCATGTGCCACTATTTCATCTGTAGCTTTTACTTGTGTGGCTACTACCAAATCCTGCAGTGCAAGATGATTAACAGAAGTAATGTATCTGAAGGAAACTTCTGCCATACACTGGGGCAGCATTTCTCTCAGATGTGTGAGCCACTAGCAGGGCATCGAGCTGTTGTTGCTGCACATCTAAGTTGCTCGCTGTACCTCAGTGCTTGGGGGCCTCTCTGTGTGATGCAGTGCTTCAGTAAGTGCTGGATGGTGGCACTGCTCCAGCGGGAGGCTGTGCTCGTGGAGCTCTGGGAATTTGTGATTCTGAACACTTCCTGGGGAGAAGCATCTCCTAAATGGAAGCGGGCTGCTTGTTCATGCGCTCCTTCATCTACTCATGTTGCATATTAATTAGCATGATTTGAGCTCCCTCCTCCCAGCGGGCAGTTAGAGGAGTGTCTGTACGATGTGTGGGGCAGCAGCAGGGCAGGTGCTGCCTATTCAGAGAGTGGAGCCGTAACCGAATGTTCCTTCAGTGGGTGCTGAAAGGGTGGTGTTACTGTTTGGGGAACAGAAGAGTCTGTGAAAGATGCAAGGATAGGATTTATTATTAAAATCCACGTTTGGGGAAAAAAAAAAAAAAAAAAGAATAAAAGTAGTGGATTTACTGAGTGGTGAAGGGAACAATAAATGCACGCACACTGTGCCTGTAAGGACAGCAGCGTGCACACTGCTGCAGCCTTTGTCCGCCGCAGGGGATGGGGAGGATGATGTCATCTCCTGGGTTGGATGATGTCACCTCCCGTAGTGTGTGGTAGCGGTGAGTCCTGGGCACTCAAAATACAGTACTTTATTGCCTCATTCATCCTCCTTGCTCGTTGTGTTCCACCATCAGTTGTAATCCCCACAGCCTTTTCTTTTGAGCTTTAATGCTGCGGAACTGGAATAAAAATAAGCTGTTTGGAGCAGCAGGAGCGGTAATCCGAGGAGCTGCAAGGACACACAGACTTGGAGCCAGGCACTGGTGCAGTGACTGGGCTGCTCCAAGCCACCCCTTTGTGCCCACAGAAATTGACGTGCCCCAAGCAGAGCAGGCTGTGCACACTCCGAGGTGCTGCAGGCAGGCTGCGGGTTGGAAGGAGGAGGCAGGATAATTCTGAGCTAAAATGGATAGCAAACACAGCACTCGTTACTGCATGCTTTGTAGGTGAGGAGAAAGTGTTTTCTACCTCTAAATTTGCTGTAAAGAAAAGAAATTGCCACAGTTCATCAGAAAACCGTGCAGGTTAAATCAGCATTAAGCTTACAGTGAGCAGCTGAAAGCACAGCACAGCAAGCATGCAGCTCTGGAAGTGTGCCTGCATGCCCTAGCAGTCAGCTGAGGCCCAAGTATTTCAGGATGGAAAAAGATATTTGCTGTCTCTTTAGATTGAGTTATTTAAGCCCAAGGTTCTTAAACTCTTGGTTATAGCTTTAGTTCCTACTGAACACAGACACAGTAGGAATAAAACAGTAGGCAGTTTCAGTAAACAACTGCTAACCCGTAACCAGTACTCTGTAAGTAAGGCAAGAGGTCCCTTCTGGGCCACGTGCAGGTCTCGGGAGCCTTGGGGCTGGCAGGAGGCAGATCCCTGCCCTCCTCAGCCATGGTAGGCCTGGCACTGCTGCTGGCAGGGCGCCGCCTGAGGGAGCGCTCAGCTGCTCTGAGAGCTCCTGTCCAGTCTGGGTTTAGTTGTGTTGTGGCTTTCACAGGGAATCAAACAGGGAACTAGCCAGTGAGATTTGTTCAGTATTGTTCTGTTTGCTGTCAGCGGGTGGTGAGACAATATCCCAGCTGAATACTTGCAGTGAAATGAGGGGACGCTGCTGTGGCCTATATATGTGATATTTCTGACCGACGTTTCTCTAATGCATTTTTTAAAAATACCTGGTAATTGCCCGTCTGCAGGCTTCCACAGGAAATCTATCGTGCCGCTTCACACTCCTTTAAAGAGAGGTGATAGCTGCTGAGCATCACTGTCAGGTTCTGCTGCCCTTTCTAGAAAGGAAGAGCAATACGTTTTAGGGGAGTCTGGCATGTGCATAACTGAGCTTGCTCTTGTAGTAACTGCCAGAAACTATCAATAATTAAGAAGCTTATCTTATCCCAGAATAAATACTGTCTTCAAAGATGGTTGTTGTTGTTGTGTAAAGGAAAAGTTTAGAATCTGGCCACAGAAATGTAATGGAAGAGAAGGACTGGTTGGTAATCTATGGCTTTGCAAAATTGTCTGTAATCACTCCCCCTAGGGACCAGTTAAAACTGTGTGTGTGGAATTAACAAGGCAAAATGTACTTCTGTTACAAGATACTGCTATTGTAAGGCAGCAGAAAAAGTGCAGCTTGATCTCTGATTCTGCTTGTGGAAGTGATGTAAGGAAAATAAAATCTAAATAGTGATGTTGAATTTGGCTTTTTTTTTTTTTTTATAGGATGGATAGGGGTTGGTGCTTGCTGTAAAGGTGTCTACTCTTATTAGCTTGATATTGCGCCCGTGCCCGAGCTGAAGTTGGAATATTTAAAGTAACAGGAGCTAACTGATACTTACAACTTACTGATGGAAATGGCTAATGGCAGCATTCTGTCTTTTACCGAGTCTTATTAGCATGCCATGATGTTTATGTCAAGTTAGTCAAAGCAATGACTTGTTTATTGATAAATGTTAAATGTTTACAGTTTACTTTGTGCAGCCTTTTATTATGAGATTATCTCAATTCTTATCATTTTAACATTGTTTTTCAGAGGTAAATGTTGTACAGTACTTTCATTAAATGTCATAACTACTCTGAATTTCTGACTGATTACCTGATATTGATGTTTTTCAGGGTTTCGCAAAAATGATGAAATGAAGGCTATGGAAGTTTTGCCAATTTTAAAGGAAAAAGTCGCATACCTTTCAGGTACAGTTATTTTCTTTTGTTGTATAGTGCATAACTGTCATATCAGTTGCATATAAAATGATACTTTAAACACTACAACTACCACTGTAAAAATCATAGAAATGTAGGAGAGCAATGAATACCATTGGGTATCCCAACCATAACATTAACATTGATGTGAAAGGATCTATAATAATAAAAGTATGTATTTTGTTAAATGGAGAGCAAACTTCTTGTCCTGCAACCCTCTGCATATCCAATAGTGTTACTTAAAACAATTTCCTGTGCTGTAATCATATTCCTTATACTATTTCCAATTCTTCTGCTAGATAGTTTTACAGAGTTGGCATTGTTACAGGTCAGTCTGAGGCATGGGAGAAATATCCTTGTTGCAGAGGGTGAAATTTCAGAGTGTATCCTTTGAAGCACACACATCTTTATGCTGAAATGAGTTAGCATCTAATTTAATCCATCTCTTGCATACACTTTGAACGATAGTTGTTTACCTAACAAGAAGTAGCAGAGGATTTAACAGTGTGTAACACACTCTATAACTCAATAACTTTACTTGATGGAATGATGACTGTCTGAGGTGCTTATTCTTGTGAACTTTCTGAAATAAGCACTTCAAAACCTGTTGGGATGAGTCAGCATCATTCTCTTTGCCGTAATCGTAGTGTCACATGATTTGGAGGACAGCCTCATATTTGAAAGTTGGTTATTTTTGTTTCTTCTGTTTTTGCTTCTTTTGTTGTTTGTTGTGTTTTTTTTTTTTCTTTGTGAGGAGGGGGGTGGGAAAGGACATTATTTATTTAGAAGTGCAGAAATAAGATTTATATTTGTTAAAGCATAAAAAAATAATCCCTGAAGTTGCTGGAGATTTGCTGTGGATAATGATGCTTGTAGGTGCAGTGTGGAGTTTACATCCTTTCTATGCTTCTAAGTATCATTCTAAAACAAAAATAATGTTTTGTAAAATGACTGACACAACAGACCAATTTGCCTGATAATCTAGAATGTCCTTTCCTTATGAATTGTAATGCTGGTGAAGTCTTGCTTAAAACTATATTTTCAGAGGAAAGGAAAAAAGTAAATGGAATTAAATACAGAATTTTGATCCCTCATTGCTCTTTTGTTTTGACCTTGCTTTATGGCATTTCATGAAAAAAGTAATCTGTTTCCATTCCAAGACCTCTACATTTCCAGATTATCCAGAGCTTAGTTTAGACCCCTTAGGAGGGAGATGAAAGATGATAGGCTTTCTCTAATGTGTGCTTTTATCCATTTGGCCTTCTCAATAGGCACTAATTCTGTCAAAATAAAGAGGGCTAAATGTAAGCTGAAGATGAATTTAAATGGAGATGATAGATTATGAACTAAAGGAGATGAGGAGCAGGCAGGCAGAAATGGTTGCCTGTGTGCCTGCGTGAAGGTAGTTAACTTCTGACAGAAGAACAGACCAAACAGCTGTGGGCAGTGAGCTTGGCTGGAGATGATCTTCCAAAATCCATACTGTTTCACATTTCCATTGCAAGTGGGTCTGAAATGAAATGAGATACATCAGTAATACAAGCAATTTAAACAAACAATGCTCCCCCAAAACCAAACCAAACAAACACCACCACTGGGGCTTAAGCATTTTGGAACAAGATCTGTCAAGCCTTACATCTTGGAATATACAAGTATGTGAAAACACTGGACAACTGGCTTACAGAGGCTTTCAGTGTGCATGCTTTGTTTCATTCAGAAGCACAACTTCTGCTTTAGTACTTGATATTAGTATTTGTAGGTACAGTAAGAAGTTAAGGTTTGTAGAGTAGGAAAGAGCTTTTGGATTTCACTGCAATCTTTATACCTAAACAATACTCCTCATTCGAGCACCAGACTGTTTTGATGATAGCTGTTTCCTAAGCCATTCTTGAATTAATGTTCTGATCCAATCAAAAATCTTAATACACTAAGATTTAAGGCACTTGATATCAAACACCTCCTACTGAGGTACTACTTTCACTCTGACTGTACTGCATTGCAATTAAACTCTTTATGAGCTTCCCTTTTTGTCTCCAGTAGGTGCTTCTTCAATCTGTTTTAGGCTGAATTAGGCTGTAATTATGTATCACTTTGTTTCAGTCTTTCCATTTGTTTGCATGTGTACACATTTTACATGTCTGCTCAACATAATTTTTTTTGCACAGTCTGATCGCTTTTGAAAAGGCTGTTTCAGTCTCTGCTTTTTTTCTGCCACAAACCACAGTAGTTCTGATGTGATTCACTCTTGGGTTTCTCCTCCACTGTCACAGTCTAGTCTAGTCTCTTTTAGTGAACTGTTAATAATGTGCCTTTGTAAATGAAAAAGATGAGTGGGTTTTTTATAATCTAGTATATCTGAATATATATTTAAATAGAAGAGAATTCAGCTACCTTGCCTCTGTTATCTGTGGCACAGAGCAGGGTAGCAGACTTTTTTGTTTTGTTTTAAAGAAATACAAACTAAATGCTGTACAATGGACAAATGAGAACTGCAGTGCACTTACTCATCTGTACTTTTTAAAGTCTGTGGGCTGTGTGCTCACTGTAAAGAAATTTTTCCTCATGTCCAGTCTTGAGCCTCCCCGTTGCAGCTCTGTGCTATTCCCATTCTGCCATCAGTGAGCAGGGATAAGAGCTGGTCACCTCCCACTCCATAAAAACCTGATGCTTAGCTTTGCCTGAGTATTTTGAGACTAAGTGAAAAGGCATTTTCTGAAAAAAACAACAACAACAAAAAAAAAAAAAACACAAAAAAACAAAAACTATACTGCTCAACCTGATTGGTTTTGGTACCATTTGGAGACCATTGACAAGACTGCTGTTAGTGATGTAAACTGGACAGAAGTGATTCATGTTAGCTGACTCATGTGAGTTCATCAGCTACTTGTATGACACATCTTGGCATAAGCAGAGAGAATATCTCAATACCATGGAGGTTTTGTTTAAAAGAAAAAGGGTAGAAATGGAAGTCTGACTGATGAAAGCAGTAGCTTAATATGTTTTTGTAAAACCAAGACAAAAAGAGGGTTGACTTGAACAAAGACTATTGTGAGACAGGAAATTCCCACCTGGTGCCTAATGCATTGTTACTTTTAACATTCCAGTTTGTGTATGACACAGGAGGATCAGGAAGAAAGGAAATGAGAGTAATTTATTGGAAAAAGCCTAAGTTTGGCTCTCTAGGCATAAAGCTGATAAAAGCTTTAGCAGATGAAAAAAAAAAAAATGTTGTATTCCAAAGCTCTGAGAACTTTTTTACTTAATACTTAACAATCTTAGTATCTGGTTTAAGACTCAATAGTGGAACTAATTTTGCAAAAAATCAACTCTGTATTCATTTCTTCATTCGTCATATAGACTTGAAATTTGTGCGATGAATTTTGTCTCCAACAAATGAAAATTTCAGGATGTGATTTAACAGGAGTTTATGCACCGTAGTTTAAAAATGATTTTCCTTTATGGTGTACCTGGAGCTGGGAGCCAAGCGAGATAGTGTCTAAAATAACCTAAAAAGAATTTATATTTCTTTCCTCTTCCATGATGGAAAATAACATGATAAAGTAGTTAATCTGTAGGAAACGCCTGAAGGCAGTCTGAGAGGTCTGTATATAACAAGCAATTTGTTTAAAATACTTGGAGAATGTAAAGACAATTCAGTGTATCCTCTTCACTGTTAGCTTCTGCTTTTGAAAGAAAAAATTCTAATTTGAGCAATCAAGTACTTTCTTAGTGCAGTTCAGATTAGTAATGTTTTCTAGTTGAAACCTAAATTTTGTAGATTTTGTAGCTGAGGGAAGCATTAAGGGCTGCAGCAGCCTTTCAGCTATGCTCAGTAGCTTTGAGGCCTGCTGGCCTTTCTGGAGCTGCTAGTCTGATCCTTTGTACTTCCTTTCTCTCATGGCTTCTGGCCTATCTTCATCCCATCTCTTGCTATGCAAAAATCCTCAGCATTCTCTGAGACAAAATCCCATCAAGGCCAAACTTAACCCTTTCCAGTAGAAGAGTTTAGTTGTTTTTGCTCTCTTATCCTATTTTAAGAGGGTCATAGAAGTCAAGAAGCTGAATTTCCTCTTATGTTTAGGTTTCTGCCACTGCAGCTTGACAGAAATCTGAAGCAGCTTTTCCTTTTCTGAGTTTCAGTTAGTGACTCATGGAGAATGTGCCCAGAGCAGGCGCTCTGGATCCTGGGCTTTGGGTCTGCAGCAAGCATGCAGAAGCTGCACTGGGGAGGATACTGGTGGATGTCTGAGTGACTGGTTCTATTCATTTGCTCTTGGCCTGCCTTTTTAAGGAACTCTTTAAAACTTTGTTAACAAACCTGCTTTTACAGTGAAGGGGTTGATTAAATGAGAAAACACTTGGGGCAAGGATGGTGTTTATGGTGTTTCTCTGTGTTTCTTTGGGACAGGAGAAAACAGCCCACGCACATCTGCGGTTGAGAATGTGCATGTGAAATTTAGTTTGTAGGAATGGGTTTATGCCGTTGTGTGTGTCGCAGAGAGGGGCTACTGACTTAAATGTAACACTGAGTAATAGTAACATTTTGTTTTCATATGCAAGGCATTTGATATAAAATTGCAGTTTCATTTTGACTACAGTAGATGTATACAGTGTAACAAATACGATGGATACATTTTTCTCAAAGTCAGATTTTCTGGCTTCTTGTGTTGAATGGATTTAGAATTTCCATGTTTTACATTGCTAACAAAATAAACTATTAAATAACAATTCAGAATCTTCACATCAGAATAGGGTAAAAATACAAACAAAATGCTTCAGTAGTACCCATACACTCATCTGGTATATTCTACACATAAACTTAGTTCTAGTTAAAGAAATTAACATTGAGTATTCTCAAAACGTTTGCTGACTCTACAATTAAATTTAATCTGTATAACTGCTGATTCAAAAGTTAAATATATAATAAAGCATCATTGCTAGAGGTATCTGACTGCCCATCAAACTTAAATGCTTCTGTAATATGTACATGTAATACTATAGTTATTCTTTGTTTAAATTTTTTTTATTTATTTTTGACAGATACTTCCTCAGTGTAGGAACTGGGAGAGTTTGCTCACTGATATTCCCAACAATGGAATCTAAATGGCCATGTTGGCATTTAACATGAAATCTTTTTAAAGTGGGTATGCATTCAGTAGCATTAGTAGGAATTAGGTTTTCTAAAAGCACTACAAATACTACATTTGCAAACCAGAATGATGTTACACTGAGTTTTTTTTAATGTGTTTTATTTTTCAGGTGGCAGAGATAAGCGTGGAGGCCCCATTCTAACGTTTCCAGCACGTAGTAATCATGATAGAATACGGCAAGAAGACCTTAGGAGACTAATTTCATACCTAGCTTGTATTCCAAGGTAAGTGCTGGTCACTTGAGAGTCTCTGAGGCTCTGCAGAAAGACAAATGTAATGTACTTCAGTACACTCACAAGCTAGAACATCTTGTGTGGACTGAGGTTATCACAATGCTTCTGTCTGTTATTCACGTCAGATAAGTTAATGTATCCTAATACAACACAGGAATACCCAGGAGAAATGTATGTAGAATTTCTTGTACAGGTCTCAGATAAAACTGCAGAGATGTCTTTGAAAGTATTGATGTTAGTGTATTATTAAAAAAAAATTAAGCAATTTATTACAATGCATTATTTAAACAAATCACCAAATCTAGTGCTTGTATATCTGTGTGTATGTACGTATATATATATTCATTGTTCAATGTATATATATTCTTCATTATATATACATCGTTCAGATAGAGCTTTGTTCTGTGTGGTACAACTCGGGAGAAAAGTGAGCCTAAGACCCTGATTTTATGTTTATTTCAGATTATACCAGCACCTGAAACAGAGTGAAACAACTCTGAATGTGCTTGAATATGTTCACATGTGATCTAGCAGTTGTCATTATAGATATTGGCGCGGCATAGCTCAGTACAATTCCTTATATAATAATAAAATTTCTTCTATAATAAAATAATATTCCTCTGAGTTGCTAATTTATAGTCATTTTTCTTTGCGTCTGATGTATCAGATTGGCAGATTGGCATAAGTGCTGTCATTAAGCAAAGAAAGACAACTCCCAAAAAGAAACATTCTAAAAGTCTAGTTAAATGTGGCTGTGGCCTTCCTAAGGAGTTATTTTTGGTAATTCAATTGTTCTGGCTTTTATTTCACTTTTAAGCGCAGAGGTGTTTTTTTCGTTTGTTTGTTTTTTAATCAAGAGATTTGGAGAGATATAGGAAGGAAAAGGGGAAGAAGTCTTTAGATTTTAACCTCTGAAGTCACTGGACTTCACATTTGAATATTTGATGTATATTCTGACATTCTAGAGCTTCAAGTTACTAGAATAGTTAGTAGAAGTTAGTAGCATCAAAATAGGCCCCAGAGAGTTTTCTAGAGATAATCTAGCAAAATACAGCTGTGTTCTCGTGAATGGTGTGTGCTAATTTAGAAACAAAATAAATTTAAAGTAGAAGCTTGGTTCAGGATTTTGTATCTCTGCAAGCATGGCAAAGATTTGATAATGAAAACTTTATTAAAAGTTTGATTTATTTTTATACAAGTCATGTGTTAGGGACTAGTCTTACAACTCCTTAACTGAAGTCGTAATTGGTGCAAGTAGCCCCACACAGTTTGTCTGACAATTAATTACTGCAGTACAGTTACTGTACATAGTTGAAAGGTTTCGACAACAGATGAAAACACCTAGGGTAGTATTCCATCTTAAATTTACATTAATTTAAAATTTATCTGATTTTTAAATGTTGCTAAATTTAAGTCATCTGCACTGACTGGACAAAGTATTAGTGTAGATCAGGTTTACCAAAGAGATAATTTTGTCTGACCAAGATCTGCAGAAACAATTTCTGTGATCCCTAGCTGAAATAAATTAATCTTTTGTGAGATGACGAAGGCTATGTGATTGAGACTGGGGGGGCCCATCTGCATCACATGATGAGGGGCTGCTTTGTGCAGCGTTGTAGATGACTAGGTGCATGCCTCATGAATCAGTGGCAAGCACTCTTCCTCATGAATGAATAGTTTGTGTGGTAGGATAGGGATGGGCTGAGCAGCACTCAGAAGTAATGTGAAGCCTTTCAGTAGGTGGGTGTGTCTTAACTACAAAACAGTATTTGTATTTGTCCTTTTAATTTTGTGATGCTTTTAAAAAATATATACAGTGTAGTCAGAAAAATTTGAAGTTATAATCTGCATGTATTCTTCAGTTATCATAGCTATTTTTGGGCAGCTGGGAGAGCCAACAATTATCTTGGTAAAATCCTTTATAAGCTGTTTTTTCAAAGCCAACATTAAAACAACTCTTCTTCTAAGGAAGTTATATTGCTACTCCTTTCAGCAGCACTTCAGCTCTCCAGCATCAGTCATAATTCATCTATCTCATAGTGTGACCAATGAGACTGAATAAAGCATGCCAATGAAGTGTTCTTACTTCCTGGATACTCTAAAAGTCTCACCACACAAATTCCAGAATTGCCTTTAGGTTAATCACATCCCTGCAAGTGATTCATGTACTCACACAGTGGACATTTGGTTCCTTTTGATAGTCTGCTGGTTATGGCTCGATTTTGAAATACCTTCTCCTTTCATGTTAGCCTGTCTCTGTAGTATGTAAATCCTGGAACAAAATCAAAATTTCTGGTGTTGGTGGTGATTCTTGCTGTTGATCAGCAGTACAAAGTGTACTATGTGCACAAAAGAAATGAAATCTCCTGTTCTCAGAGGGGTTGCCAGGAAATTTGAGTATAAGGTCTGCCAACTTTTGGACAGCAAAAATGAGCTAAAATTTTGTAGAAAGAAGTTGATATGGTCTTCTTCACAATGATAAAATACTTTTTTATCCATTATATATCCAGAAATTGATCTTGTTACAGAAGTGATTGTCAATAAGGGTTTTCATCTGCATTCTAACAATTTTTAACTCTCAGATAATCTGAGATATCCGTAACAGTTTATGAAACATTGCAGAAGTGGTAGGTAAGAACAGCTTATCAACTTCTGTCTTTTAGCAGTTTGTGTTTGTAGAACACAAACGTTATTATCAGTAAAGTGTGTGTTCTACAGAGTCATTTATAAATGAATTACATATTGGTGCTTCTGTAAATGGTGACTTCTATATATGTGTTGGGTAAAAGAGACGCAAGACTGGAAGAAGAATCGTGCATATATGAACAAGGAAAATAAAAGAGGAGGTAAAGGCAGATCGTCAAATTAGCAACAAGTTTAAAATATCTCCCAGCAGGAGTTTGGCAGTGGAGTGACAACAGGCTTCCAGAGAAGTTCTGCACTGCCTTGATGAGAGTTGCTGTATGTATGAGATAGTCAACAGTAAGGCCTTAGGGGTGTGATTGTTCATTAGGTTAGCACACTTTAATTAGGGAGTGTGTTGCTGTAAAAGTGCTGTCTGTGTTTGAATTTGTAACGCTTGATAACCTTTTCTTCTTTCTTCTGCAGTGAGGAAGTATGTAAAAGAGGATTCACTGTCATTGTAGATATGCGTGGGTCAAAATGGGACTCTATAAAGCCTCTGCTGAAGATTTTACAGGAATCCTTCCCATGTTGTATTCATGTTGCACTGATAATCAAGCCAGACAATTTCTGGCAGAAACAGAGGACTAACTTTGGCAGCTCTAAGTTTGAGTTTGAGGTAATTTCCCCTATGCTATATGGATTTATATTTATTTCACGATTTAAGTGTACTCACTACTAATTGACATCTTGAGCATTCTCAGGTAAATAATGTGGGTGAGAAGAGAGGTAGATGAGGCCAATTGTTCCAGAGGGAATATAGTTTCTTTAACATACTTAAACTAGATGTGCATATCATCATATGTACTTTCTCTGAGCGTGAAAAAGATGGACTTTGAGTTTTATCCCCAAAAATAAATCATTAGGTTTCATCTATATTTTGTCTGCTTTATAGTAATTGTTCTATCATGTATAGAAGAAACCCAAGTAAATAAATCTTGCCATTATCCTGCTGCTGATGTACCATATGCAAGCCAAAAGTTCATCAGAATAGTAGTCAGAAGGGTGGTTTCTTCAATGTGGTGAGATAAAGAAACAACATTTCTCTCACTGGGGCACAATACCAAGAAGATGAGAGGCTGATCAGAATTGACATTGGAGGAGAAGTCTATAAAAGAAGTCACATGGACTTCATAAGCAAAACGATCAACTCATAAACAGAGAGAACCAAAAGCTTGAAAGATAAATTCAAATTTGTTTCAGTAACAGCATTTTTAAATTTTCATCTTTATTTTCTTTTAGACAAATATGGTGTCTCTGGAAGGCCTTACCAAAGTAGTTGATCCTTCTCAGCTAACCCCAGAATTTGATGGCTGTTTGGAATACAACCATGAGGAGTGGATAGAAATCAGAGTTGCCTTTGAGGACTATATTAGCAATGCAACCCATATGCTGTCCAGACTGGAGGAACTGCAAGATATATTGTCAAAAAAGGAAATGCCTCAGGACTTGGAAGGTGCTCGCAATATGATAGAGGAACATTCACAATTAAAAAAGAAAGTCATTAAGGCTCCTATTGAGGACCTTGATGTGGAAGGACAAAAGTTGCTCCAGCGAATACAGAGCAGCGATAGCTTTCCCAAAAAGAACTCTGGGTCAGGGAATGCAGACTTACAGAACCTTTTACCCAAAGTATCTACCATGCTGGACAGGCTGCACTCAACACGGCAGCATCTGCATCAGATGTGGCATGTGCGGAAATTGAAATTGGACCAATGTTTTCAGCTCAGGCTATTTGAGCAGGATGCTGAAAAGGTAAGAGGTTGGGGAGGGGAAGATAAGTGGGCACTGTCATTAAAAGGAACAGTGATAGACTGGCTTGAGTAACAAGGATAATTACAAGTATTAATTTTTGTCTTTAGAGTTATGCACTAGTCCTTTAATAAAAATTGAGATGGGATTTCTTTTATTGATAGTGAATCTTAGTCTCCTAAAGTAGAGGGGATGGAGTAGTAATTCTAAGCTGTAAAGAACACAGGTAACTTTTACTGAAGGTAAATTTAAGTGGTGATGACTTTAAAGCTTTTGCTTTGGTACATTTTTGCTCCAGACAGATGCTTTTGCAGGTATCAAATAAAGATGAATGCTTCATACTTTATAAATGCAGATGATTAAGGATTACATCAGTCTCTTTTTGAGTGACCCTTGGGATTTGAATGACAGGCAGTCAACAAAGTCTGAAGAGGCTGACATGGGGAACTGCTTCATTGATGCCAGATTTAAGGTCCCAAGCTAAAAACTGATGTATCTGTTTTGACAATGCTTATGTCGTTAACAAAGCACTGACTGATTTCAGAGGTTTTGGGTTAACCAGTCCTATTGAATAATAAAGCCCTTAATTGTCATGGAATTAGAAGAACCACTATAGTAGGCAGTGCACTGTTAGATGAGATCAAATAAGATCTGTTTTCATAAGGAATGGTTTTGTAATCGCTTATTAACTTGCTACTGTGGAACAAATAGCTTTGAGGAAAGATGGGGAGGTTTTCTATGGGAGAAGAAATAGTAGACTATGCAGCCAAGTGGTAAGTATGGTCTTTGTCAGATTTCTTAAAATATTTGTCATAAGAATGCCAGAGCTGGGTGAGACCAAAGGTCTGTGTTAAACTAGTGTTCTTCTCTCCAGTTGTGGTCGTTAGCAGATGCCCAGGGAAGAGTAAACACAGAGTAAGCAGATACAGTACTTCTGCCTCTGTCTTCCTTTGTTTTCTTCCCTTGTACTTTCCTGTTCCCTGATCATTTCTGCTCAGGGACTTTCATAACAGAACTTCAAATGTTTTCTACTGTGTTTGAAAAAGAAACTTCTGAACCATATAAAGCAAGTGTTTACTGAATGGATGTAGCTGAAAATAGTAGGGGCGTGTGTAAGGACTGATGAAAAAATCCAGTCAAATAAATTTAGAGTCACAAAGTTAGAAAAGAATAAGCCAGTGCTGCATTATTGTTCTTTTAGGACCCAAGTACTTTTTAGCAACTTTTCAGTGATTTATTTATGGCACAAACAAAATATATTTTGATGATGCTCAAATGGTTTTGAAATAAATGTTCTACATTTACTTGTCTAAAAATTGCATACCTAACTTGGGCTTTAAGAAGCTCCTTGTCATATACTTGAGCCTGGGAAATTGATCTCTGTCCTGCCATGTGATTATATAATCTCATGTCTGTATTTTCTAGATTCCTGATTCCAAGAATAATTCTATATTAGATTCATGCATTCATTTTTCAAAATAGAGGGGAATGTTAGGCACCTCAAAAGGAAGTTGAGAACAGCTAGAGTACTTGGGACTTCATTTCCACATCAGCCAGTAGAGTAGGATTCAAAAGATGGTTTCTGTGGTATCCTAGCCCACTTCTTGGTTAAGGCTCATGTCTCAACGTACTCATAGCCTTTGAGAACTGATAATATTACTCTACACACTGTTCTGAATACTTTAACAGATGTTTAAATGAGTACTTACTACTCACTGCTGCCATTTCTTTCAGAACAATATTTTTCAGCTAACACAGAGAGTAGGTAGGGAGGTCTTATGAGCTGAGATATAGCAAGGATTTCAATACTTGTGTGTATTAAACTTCACCTTTTACTGTGCTGCTTCGTCTGTGAAAACTTTGTCTTTCAGTGTCACCATATTATATCTGTGAACTTCTAATGATGGCCATTGCTAGATAAGATCTTTCCTAAATTTTGTTTGAATATTAAAATGCTTTTCACATAGACATATTTCAAGTTTATTAGTAGATTTTTTTCTGGAAGAAAGTTAATCTGTAACACTGCTCAAGTGGTTTTTGTTTTTTTTTTTTGTTTTTTTTTAGAGCAGTACAAAATTTATTCTCCAATCTGTCATAAAGTTATGAACTAAAAATATCAAACTTGCTAAAGGACTTGATCAGCAGAAACAAATTTATAATTGATTTCCATGAGTTGCCATTTTCATTCTAAATTACTAAACTGCTGACATAATGAAATGTTGACACTAAAGACCTGTATAAGCTTAGCAACACAGGGCTGTGCTCAAAGGGTCTTTGTTTACTATGACTTCTTACTAATGAAAGTGATTTTATTGTAGTTTGAGATAAACACCTAAATGAAAGGTTCAGCAGCCTCAGCTGTTCGTCCAAGAAGTCAGATTTCAGCATTCATTTGTTTAAAATATGCAGTAACTTACAGGAGAAAGAGTATCAGTGTGAATTTCAATGGCCTTAGATTCTTTCTGTTGTCTTTGTTCACAGATTTCTCATGTTACTTGCATATAATTTAATTTGTTCCATAACAAATGAGTGATTTTTTTTTTTTTCCTGTAATATTTTCTTGTAGATGTTTGACTGGATCACACACAACAAAGGTCTGTTTCTGAACAGCTACACGGAAATAGGAACCAGTCATCCCCACGCTATGGAACTTCAGACACAGCACAATCACTTTGCCATGAACTGTATGGTAAGAACAGGCCTTACTTGACAGCACTGACACATGTATTTGCTCTTTGTCGAGGCAGAACTCAGAAATCATACACACAAGTCATCTCTTTTGTTGCAACTAGTACAGAGCTGTATTTGAGCAGTGAAATCATATGATACAAGAAGAAAATAAAGGATAGCTAAGTACAGAGGTACTGTGATCGAGCAATTAAATTGTTTGGACCACTGGCAATATTTGGTGCAACCTTGGAATTTCTGAAATATGTGAATCCAAACTTAGAGAACCTGGGATATGTGCTTGAGTATGGTGTTACATCTCTGGGAATTGTATGTAATATGACTTATAAACAAACAAACAAACAGAAACTACCACCACAAACAAAAAAAACAACTTCTCAGTATCTTCTAAATTGATTGTATCTTAGGTACAAGAAGTTCTGAGAAGTGATCAGTAACTGACCCCAGTGTAATAGTTTTCCTTTTTGATTGGAACACACACTCCTCATTTCTGATGTAGTGAAATGGAGCTAAAACAAACATTTTTCTTGTCAAATATGATCTTGAGATGAGTCATCATTAGGCTACAATTAAGAATTAAATTTGTAATTGACTGTGAGTGAAAGCTGCTTATTATCAGTTTTATGGATGCCCTGTTTGGAAATGGGGACTAAATTCTCAAGCGTACTTCGGTACTTTCTCACAAGCAGGGCTGGAGGTGTGTAAGTAACTTTGGGAGTCTGGGCCTAAATCCAGTTCCTGGCTTCCAGGGACTGGAAGAAGAACACTACCATGCTTGTTAGAAATTAACATCTTTGGCAGTTGAAGAAGGGGAAATGAATTAAAGTATTGTTGAAACAATCAACTCTTGCAAGAGGGTGTTTTTGTAGGACAGGACTAGTAAGTGTGGAAAGAAAGCATGGCAAAGTACACCAGGTAATTTGTCTTGCTGAAACTATAGAAGGGATAGTAAGGCGACTCTTATGTCTGGAATTGTCAGATGGGAGTGGAGAAGTACATTTTCTTCTGGAACTCAAGTATGTTTGTGAAAGTTTTAAAAAAAATAAAATAAAATCTGAAATTTTGAAAAGAATAAAGCAAACATTGTGGAACTTATAATCAAGTTATATAATGTAATATCATAGATGGAGGTAACTTTGACCTTTAGGTCTAGGAGGCGCAGGTCCTCTCAGTGGGCACAGAAAATTACTCTGTATGGAGCAACAGATGCTTGTTGCTCATTGCTCTGCATATGAAGTACAGCAGAAGTAAACTCAGAGAAGGACCATAGGTGTCATTGACATGAGATAACTTTTGGAACTTTTTAATTTTGGATAGCTTCCCATGTTGTTCTTGGTCTTGTACTCCAAAAGTTAAAGTTACTCAGTCTGTCCAACTATTAATTACTGTTGACCCTTCCAAACTCAGAGGCTTTTTTTCTTCTCCTTTACTTTTTTTTTTTTTTTTTAAATTCCCTGACAGGAAACACTTCAGCAGTGGATGTAGCATAATCCCTCCCACTCTGCCTTTTTATGCTGCTCTCTGTTTTGCTTGTAATCAAGCATGTTAATTACACAGGAGTTTTTCTTACTTTGCCCAGTGATTTCTTGAAGCATGTGATGAACAGCTTAAATCTGGAGCAAATAACTCAAAAACTGTGGGAGGAGGAAAAAAAAAAAAAAAAAAAAAAAAAAAAGCTGTGCTTTTTCAATGCATTTCTGTAGTGTAGCTTCTATGAAATGGTCCTTTCCCATAGAATGGGAAAATTATGAGTCTCTGGTTTTGATTTGACCAGCTTTCAGGCTTTTGAAGTTCTATTTGGTTAAATGACAAATACTGTACATATATAAAAGGGGGGATAAACTATACTGAATGCACCAAGAAAAAACAAGGAAAATTGATTGAAATTCAGCAAGCCTTATTCTTCATTTGTTTATTACTGGAAAAAATGTCAGGCAATTTTAACTCCTCCAAGTATGTTCAGCTTCTCCCTGACCAAGTGCTTACCAAGTTGCTGTTTTTTTCAGAGTTGATTTAAGATTTCTTACATGAATGTTGTACTGCCAGAGATGGTTTTTAACTTTTAACCCATCTACAGAAATGCAAATTTATTCAGTTGTGTGGCTAGAAGAAGGAGGTATGACAACTAAGTATCTTAACACATCCAGGAGATTTTGAAAGCTTTTCCTTGTGACCCTAATAGGTCTTGCTTTTCAGGCAATGTCTTTAGGCTCACTTTAGGCAGGGGAGGTCTGTTCAAAGGATAAATGCTGTCCAAGCAGCTAAATACAACCTCTTGCTCTTAGTCACAGCTTAACCCTGATAACTGATGTTGCAGCTGCTTTTCTTAACGCACTGTGATTGCCACAGGGCACATGGTTCCTTCACAGCAGGTGCTACCCTCCATCAATAGCTGGCCTTCCTATCTTCCCTTCCTCCCCGAGTGGAAGCTTGGCTTTCCAGAGGGCACAGGAGGGCAGGTTCTGCAGCTGCTTCTACTGAGCTCGGGTGAGATGCCAAAAATTTAATCTGATCTTCCAGTTCGAAATGAACCACCTGGTTGTAAGCTATCGTGAAAACTACTTAGTTCCTGTCATCAACAAGAGTTTGTTACATCAAGGGCAAAGAGGATTTACTGAATATTTCCTTTTTCCTCATAATGGCTTTCTGCCATTTTTAGAATCAGTACTACGGCAGAAAGTGGTTGAAAGTATAAGCCAAATATGGTAAAACAAAAAGGTGAAGAATACACTGGGGTAGGAAATAGAACTGCACTTTCAGCAGCAGGCATCTTATGTATTAAGTATGTGATAGACTGATGTGGTTGCCCTTCAAGGTACTAAAAGTAAGGTTATGGAAGTCTTAAGCTTAATACATAGTCTGATTCTCATTGAAACTGTCCTAGAGAAAATCTGGATAAATGGAGTAATATACACCAAAGGTGGAAATGTGCTTTGTTACCATTTGTTAACACACATATGTTGATATGGCTAGGAATGCTCTCTGAAATGTTTACGTGTTTAATATAGTCTGCCATTACTGAAATCAAGCACTGATTAGTGACAAGACCATTTCTTTACAGGACAAGTAATCCTCATCTTCCCTGACTGTGGGGAAGAACAGTATCTCAGAGATTCTTTCCTCTAAAGATGAGAGTGGTTTTTCACTGTCATTTAAAAGGCCTGCTCTCAGCAACAAAAAACTGCTGTTGTCAAATCCTGAGATTTATGAGAGCTAAGCAATACTCTGTTTTAGCTTCACGTTCCTCTTTGGATGACTAAACGAATGCTTCACTTCTCAAAACAAGTTTTTAGACCTTTTAAGGTAAAAACTTGCAAATAAGGCATCACAGGACTTGTAAATATAAAAAAATATATATCTCTAGTTTTTAAACTTCAAAAATAAAGAAGCCATGATTGTACCATTAGTCTTGCATGGAAGAGTCAGAGGAGCTGATACTGTGTCTGTCTGCTCTTTTTTTTTTTCTGCTATTTTCTTCAAATCCTTTGGGATTTAACGGAGACTAAAGCAGCCATGAAATATATGTGAGGAGTAGAATGATGTTATCTATTCCAGTATTTTCTTCTACTTTTCTTGCAAGAACAAATGGCCTTGTTCAACTATGCCCCTTACTATGTAGGTGAGAGTCAAAATGATTGGAAAGCAGTTTAGTCAAAAAAACACCTTTCCATGGAGGAAGTTGACTGCCTACTTTTACAGGATGTGTTATGACTACTACTTGTTTCAAGATGCTGATTGGAGCTATCAGTAGAATCTATGTTTATTAGCTGTAGTCTGTAAAATCCTGTTACTGTATCAATTGTAAACCTGTTTCTAAGTTGATTCATACTGTTTGCAGAACAAGCTGTTGGCATATACTAGACCATTTTTTATCAAGATAGCAATTGATTTATTTCACTAAAAAAGAAAGTGCCAGAGATGAACATTGGTGGGAGTTTAGGGAACCTAAAATAGAAGTATGAACATAGTACTTGAATCTCACTGGGATTACAGCGTTAAAAGTTGCAGGGATGACGTACTTGGCTTGGCTTGCTCAAATCCAGCCACAGGGACTGGTACAAAGGAAAACGTTAAGAAGGTCAGGTGAGGTAAAATTGGCTTAGCTGACAGTTAATGTGACTCTTTCTTCTACGTTGTACTGTGGACATTTTTCACTCTGGGTTCTTTTTGTATTTCAAATACATTTTATAACTACGCAGATTTGTCATTTGAGATAGACTCAAGCTCAGTGTGAATTCTATATTCACTGAGACTTCAGGAAACAAGACCAAATCCATAAGTTGTGAATTGTGCATTTCTCAGATCACCTTGAAATGCAGACTTTATTCAGAATGGTAAATAGTGTAAGCTAGCTCTTCTGTCCTATTTTTTCTCTTTTAAATAACAGATTGCTCATGCAGGGCTTTCAGTAAAAATACGTAGATAAAACTTTAACATTAAAATCTATCACTTGTCCAACCAAACTAACATCCCTAATAGAAAAGGTAAAACTTTCAAAATGGGAATGGGGCAGGAGAGCAGATATTATGTATTCAGTGACCTTTTTAGTAGTTCTGAATAATTTTAATTTAAGCAAACCATAGATTTGTGGTGTTCTTGAAGTTCTCCATTCAATGAATGCACAATTACGGATACTGATCAGACTGGGATGTGAGTTCACATCCATAAGGTATTCTTTCTGGTGTTAGAACAGTTAATGCTCAGATAAAAGTTTCAAGGCCATCAACCTGAGAAGGGACTGAAAAGGCAAGCTGAGTTCAGACTATTTCCAGCTTCTGAGAGGCACTCTGAAATCAACAAAGAATAAGCTATATGTGCAAAATTTAAGGAAGAAGTAAATAAAAAAAAATGTAAAAAGCAGTCAACTGGAGAGAAGTTAATGTAGTAAGTATGTTCAGATCATGAACTGAAAAAACAGTAGTGTTACTGTGAGGGAACAGTCCTTATTTCACTTTTGATAATAATTGTGGATGCCGAACATAAGATTTGTAAAGAAATTCCTTTTTTTTTTTTTTTTTAATTGATTCTTCTAGAGATCTAGACTCAGTTTATGTCACCATTCTTAATGTCATGATGAGGAATGTTGAAGTGAAAATGTCACAACTGTAATGGCAGGATGAAGGCATGGGCGTTTACAATGAGAAAGGGAAAGTAAATGAAAAGGAAAGGAGGAAAAAATGGTGGTGATGGTGTTGGACTAACTTTTCCAAGGTCTATCATGAAGAGTGTAGGAGAGTGAGAAGAAAAATGTGAAGAAAGTTGAGTAGGGTAAAATTATATTTAACTCATTACAGTACTGATAGCAGTAGTTATTTAACAGAGAATATTTTGAGAATCTGTGTGGTTGAAGCATAGTTTAATTCTTTCCTTAATTGTGTTTTGTACATTGCTGATTTTATTCCTGTTCAGGGGAAGAGACCAGGTAACATCTTTAGTGGTTCTGCAGCCCCCTTTACTATTGCTGCAAGAGAGATAATATAAGTGGGCTTGAAGTCATTCAGATCATTAAAGCAGCTGTTACTTCATACATTAATACTTATACCTTACCTTAGGTTGCCACTTCGGTGAAGTGGCAGAGAAATTGGAAATTCTGTTGCTGGAATACTGCTAAAATATTTTCATCACAGGCAATTAGTTTATAACAAACTGCAGTATATTATAAAGGTGCCATTCAGTATCTTATGGATCATGTCACTGAGGTGGTTGTTTTTAACATCAAGTGCCAAATAATCTGTGTGTCAAAAACTCTTGCTTGGAATTTTACAGTAAACATTTTGTAAATGGTTGTGGGAAAATCAGGGAATAAAACAGAGCCTTCAGGGCATCTGCTGTATATTTTGTATTAAGTATGATAAAAGTTCAGTCAAACTGGAAGGTTGTTGCCTCCGTTTTCCCCTGTGTACTCTCTTTTCAGGCACACACCAGGGAATGACACAGTGTACTGCTGCTTGTATTAAGCCTCTAATCGTGTTGCCTTGCTAAGCTGAGCAATCTGTTTTGTTGTTGTTCTTGTTTTTATATGTACGCTCTCTGCAGGGAATAATTTTGCCATGAGGAACTTTCTGGGTGTTGTAAGGTGTCTTTTCAGCTTCTGGCTAGAGGGTATTGTGAGAGAAAGAAATTGTGCAAAAAATAGTAATATATTTTCTGTACACATTGCAGTACAGTAAGTTGAGTTGTATTCTTCTTTTGTTAGAACGGTTATGTGTAATACGATGTAAGAAACAAATATTACTTCCACATTTCAGCTTTTAAACAGCTGGAGCATACCTAGAAACTGCATTTGCCTCATGCAGATTCACATGATGTAAGTGAGGTGCCTAAGAAAATATTTAATTGTTATTATCTAATCACTGTTCTTTCTTTAACTAAAACTGGGATGTAAATCCATACAATGAATAAGATGTCCATTCCTGAAACCAAGGGAGTGAGCACAAACTTGCTTGAAACAGTGCTTGCAGAAAATAAGCATTGCACAAAATATACATTTGTCATTATAGTAACGACAGCAGAGCTGCTCCTCCCTTCAGCATATGGAACAAAATTTGTTCATCAGTTAAACATGGTCTAATTGTAGTGAATTTGTGTTTGATATTCTTTCTCTCCTTAACTAAGTCTGTCTTTTTTGGCTCATTGCATTCTAAAATACTGAAATTTAGACTTTTAGTAGATGTATCAGGAAATAAGGGTTATGATAATGGAAAAAAATTAGTTGAGATTATTATAGGTCTTCTTGAGAAAAGAAACATAGTATGAATGGCTTGGAAAATATTCAACTGTCAGTACATTTATTCATATTCATACCGCTGTGGTGGGCATTCCATGTTTGTGAAGCCAGACTGCCATGGGAAGCTGAATGCATTTTAACCCCAGCTCAGTTTTGATTTGCTTAGCTACTGGTGCTCTATCCTTCATATTTAACCAACATTTCAGAATTTCAAAAATTCTTATATTATGGTATGTAGATGGTTCAAGTGGCAGTCTAATGTAGTCTTTTTTATTTTTTTTATTTCAACACACACATTTTCTTGCCACTGACCACATACTGGTTTTCTGGATTCATTCAGCATTCTGGCATTTATATTTTGTACATCTGGGTGTTAGTAGTCTCCGTTGTTTTAAAAATTTGTTTGAAATAACAGGTCTGTTCTCTTACCGTTTTTCAGATGTGCTTAAGAGGAAGGCATAGGCATGTAAGGTAACAAAAAAGAGAAGATACTATGCAGGAGAGAAAAATAGGCAACTTAGCACCATTGTGCTCAATTTAAGTGAAGCAACTGAGGTATGAGTTGTCAGGAAAGTTTTATGTCCTCCCTTGAGTTGATGTACACATAACTAATACAGATCTGTGCTAGTTACCACTCAGACGAGCCAGTGCTGTGAGGCCTGGGGGAACTGCAGCACTCCAGCCAGCTTGTCAAAGGTCCTCGGCAGCAGCTCAGTGCTGCCAAGTAGCGGTTTCACCTGGGGAATAGCTACGTGGTGTTGGGTGCCTGCATACCAGTGTTCCTCCAACTTCTCTTGCTGATAGAATAGACAGACTTTGACACAACTTCCTTATCAAATCTATGTGCAGTAATAAAACAATACAGTTTTCTAGCAATTTCAGGTTTTGTTCTTCTGTCACTTGTTATAATTGTGGCCTTTAGTCGGGGCTGTTGCAAGTGATTCTGGCATGCATTGTTCTGTTTTTCTTGGCTCATTATGCCGTGTTCCTCAGCTCTTGACCAGGGGCAAGGCTGTGTTGCTGCTACTGCTGCTGGCAGGTACCTGGGTGCTCTGCAGCGTTTCTTAGGCACTGGAATTTCAGAAAGTGCTGTGCAAATAATGAAGGAGAAGACAGAAAGAAAATGCAGCTCTGCATTGAGGCTTCAGGGAGTGCGGGGGCCCCTTCCCAGTACTGGAGAAGCCGGAGGTGTTTTCCTTGCCCAAAGGAAGCTTGCAGTTATTAAGGAGCATTGGTGCCAAGTAGAGGGGCTGCAGGAGGAGGTCAGCAGACTTGCACAGCATCAGAGATAATGAGAAAGAGATTGACTGGATCCTTTCCAGCTTGAAGATATGAAGCTACTAATTGTACTGAAGAGAGGGTCAGGCAGAGTCTGTGCCTGCCTGTTCGGGAAGTGAGGGTTCCCATGATGTTAAAGGTTGGATGATAATGGCTTCTGGCACAAGGAGTAAGGTTTCTGCTCCACCTCAAGATTCACAGCTGTAAAATAGGTTCACTGACCTCATAACTGTTGAGGAGCCAGAAGCTGTGTCAAATGAAGCATCTGTGTTCGCTGAGTATGAGCTACACAGGATCAGAAAAAAGAAAAAGCAAATGATAGTGGGAGACTCCCTTCTGAAGGGGACAGGTTTGCAGATGATGTCGTCTGACTCCTTGTCTATGGATGTTTGCTGCTTACTGGGGGCCTTGGATTTGGGATGCTGGAGAGACACTGCCAAAATTTGTCCAGCCCTCAGGCTATTACCCTGCTATTCTTCCATGTTGAGCATACCAGTGATACTGCTAAAATGATCTGGAAAATATCAAGCATCATTACTTGGCTCCAGGAGCCTTGGCCAAGGTGTTGGGGAGGGGCAGGTGGTGTTCTCCTCAGTCCTGCTAGTGAGAAGGTGGGACTTGAGAAGAAGCAGACAGATCCTGCAGGTCAACAAATGATTACACAACTAGTATGTGCACCAGAGTATTTGCTTCTACACCCACTGGAACATTTACTGGGTCTTCAGAATGTGGAAGATGCTTCCCTTTCACTGGACTTCATCCTCATGGGAGACCTGGTCTACCTGAATACGTCCTAGAGGGTGAGCACTGCAGTGCACAAGTTATTCAAGAGGCTTCTGGCATAGTTAATTGAGGAGGTAATGGAGGAAGTTTGTCTGCTGGATATGATTCCCACAAACAAGGAAGAACTGGCTGGGAATATGAAGGTCAGAGACTGTACTCATTCTAGTAACTATGAGATGATGGAGCTCACAATCTTGATAAGTGGGAGGAAGGCATTAAGTAGGATCTCAACCCTCACTTGAGGGGGAGTAGATTTGTCCATTTCCACAGTATGCTTGGAAGAAGCCTTTAGGATGCAGTCCTGTAGAGAAGAGAGTTCCAGGAGAGCTGATTAATTTTCAAGTATCACCTCTGTGATTGAGTTATACACTGAGCATAAAGTCAAGTGAAGGCAGCAGGAGGTTTGTGCAGGAGTTCCTGATAAGAATGGAAGTGCACAGGAAATAGTGGAAGAATCTAGGAATAGAAAGACACTGATCGTGCAGAAATGGGGTTTGGCAAGTCAAAGATCCCTTGGTAAGGAATGAGAAGATCAACAAGAAAAGTTTCTACAGCTGTATCAGCAGAAGAAGACTAGGGAAAGAGTAGGCCTGCTACTGAAGGTGGTCCTCTGTTTAGTACTGTCGTGTTCTGGGCTCTGCAGTGCTAGAAGGTCATGAACTTGATGAAGAATGTGCAGCAAAAAGCAACAGAGATGATGAAGGTTTTGAAGCATCTGTTATTCAAGAGTGCTGGGATTGGCTTCCTTGGATAAGAGAATTCTCAGAAGGAAGTATATATTAAAAATATATTTAAAAATATAAAAAAATATCTGATGGGAGGGAGTAGAGGAAACAGTACCAGAGTTTGTGGCATGGTAGCAAATAACAGAACAAGAAGTAATGAGAACAAGTTGAAATACAATAATTTCTTTTAAACATAAAAAAAAAAATATGTAAAAATAAAAAAATTTGTATAAATATTTACTCTGGGAATTATTAAATACTGGAACATGTTGCCCAGAGAAACTGTTGTTTTCATCCTTGGAGAATTTCAAAACCCCATTGGATGTGGTCCATAGCAACCTACTCTGATTTGACCCTACTTTGAGCAGGGAGCTCATCTAGATGATCTCCAGAGCAGATCTCCAGCTTCAGCAATCCTGTGATTCTGAGAACTTTATTCCAGAAATCATAGCGTCAGCCTGGTTAGAAGAAGTCTCAACCCAGAACTGTGTACATATAGCTCTGGAAGAGCTACTCAAACTTTTTGGTAGTTAAATTATTCTTGTTTCTGTCTTTGAAGGAATCAGAAACACTTGTTTGCTTTCTTTGAATAACAGTTTGTTCATACAGAATCAAGAGCAGCTTTTAAATGCTTTAGGCCAAAATACACATGTGAGTTAAATGGAAAGAAAATTGCAGTGACTGAGAGCCATCATTATGTAGTTCCAGTATGCTGGAGAATCTTTACTGGTCTCTGACTTAATTTTTTTTGTCTAGCTTTTAGTGTTAGGCTTTGAGCCAATACAATGGCAGGAAAATTAAATCTAAATTATTGAGCACCTTAGAACAGACTTCTGTATTTTGTTACTTAAAAAGTAGAAATGTTTTCAGAAGTTGATGTGAAGATTTGTAGAGCGGTATTTCACTTATTTATATAATGGGGCAATCAAACACCTACTAATTATAATTTTATTTCCTTTACTGTCTGTGCTGTGTCTTTTTGGCCTGAACTTGTGTGGTCAACTCTTCCTCTTTATTGTAATAATGGGTTAATAGCATGACTTTTTTAAAACTGATCATTGAACTCTCTCGTTGTTTCAAGTTGTCCTTGTCCACTGCCAATAATACCAACAGGCTGCTACATTATACGCCTAGATTTCAAAGGCAGGCATGCACAAATAAGTCACGCAAAACCAGTCTACTAAGCATAGCTGTCATAAAGAATGTTTTTTTTATAAAAGTATAGCTATACACTTAAGTGATCCACGAACTTCAGTTAATCTTTCCCTTTTTCTTCTCCACAGAATGTGTATGTAAACATAAACCGCATCATGTCAGTAGCAAATCGTCTAGTTGAGTCTGGCCATTATGCTTCACAGCAAATAAAACAGATTGCTAGTCAATTGGAGCAAGAATGGAAAGCATTTGCTGCAGCCTTGGATGAACGTAGCACGTTACTGGATATGTCCTCCATCTTCCATCAGAAAGCTGAACAGGTTAGTGAACATAGAGGGAGTCAAAAGAAGTTTCCATGTTTGAATGGTGAATTGTGCTGTTGTACTTAATCCAAAGTGAAAGTAAATAGAGTGATTAAAAAGCAAGAATGCCAGAGCATTAATTTCTGCCTATTTCAGCTGACGTTCAAATGAAAATTTGTTCTCTATAGGATAGCTTCCTGCCTTTATATTCTCCCCATACTGTCTTGATCATACTAATACGAGATCGATCTTAGCCGAATTACATATATGAATTAAAACAGAAGAGACGTAAAAGCTAAGCTGTCTGAAGCTTTTGAGTTGGAAGAAAGAAAAGCGTTTAGCTTTAAATAGAGTTAATATAATACCTTTTCTACATCCAGAAATCATTCACTGATACTATTGGCCCTACCCCTCCACCTCATTGAGAGAAGTATTCACAGATCAGTCCTTGAGTTGTCAAGGACTTTAACTCAACTTTAATTTAACTCATAGTAGTTGCTTATAGAAAACTATCTGAACTGGTCTGAAAGTTAGGAAGGTAATTAACTGTCTTCTGAATCTGAAACAGTGGTGGGAAATGTTTATTTAGTATTGTGTAAGAGATTTCTCCTAAGTTAAATAAAAAATTTAGCTGTAGGCCTATACCAATTATGTTAATTAAGTCATTATCTGTGTGCAACTGTAAGAGAGGAGGTATATGTAGGAGAAATAGGAATAAATATCCCCAAGTTAATAGTCTTGATGGTGAAAGCATGTTATTCCCCTCAGGGGGATTCAGCTCTGAAGGAGTTGCAGTGTGCCTGCTGTTGAGTCATCCATTGATATTATAGACTGTCTGCTGTGTACATCTCTGATGAATTTGGAGAGCAGAGGTTCTTGGATGGATATGGCTGACTGAAGCTCTGGTATGCTGCACAGCTGCCATAAATAATTTTCTTTCCATTTGCCATCCTAAGTTGGCTCTAAGAAAAAGTGTCATGTCTGATACAACTGTAGGAAAATTGTACAGACCAGTTGGAAACTGATAACTACAGAAATCAAGAGGCAACACACCTTAAGAAGTTTTTTTCCTATTTTCTACTATATAGAAATTCTACATAATTTTCCAGAGATTAAAAAATGAACATAATAAGGTGCAAATACACAGTGCCTCTTGGTAGTGGTGATATTGGCTTAATCTTAGAAAGCTTAAGGTAAAGTACATGAACTAGTGTCACTATAATAAATATTAGCAGATTTTAAAGAGAGGTCACTTTAGAAAAAAAAAAAAGGAAATGATTTTCTGTTGTAAAAGATACCAACTGGCTTGAAGCATTTGACAGAAACATTCTGATAGGTAAGCAGCGTTGATGCTTTTCTAATTCATGGGCTATTTAGCTTAGTGTTTATGCACTGTTGGACTTACGAGTGGGAAGAAGATAGGTAATTGGGAGAAAGATGAAGAGGTGGTTGTACTCTGACTGGTGTCCTTTTCGATAAAAAATAATTGATCTTAAACAGAAGTCTGGAGAGTAGACTTTTCATGTGCATGCTGGCAAGCTGTGGTAGGAGTTGGTGTTACCTTCTTCAGCACAAAATGCATACATAAAAGGGAAAAAAAGACAAAATATTCCAACATCTGCAGAGAGTAATTTACTTAGTCTCCATAATTGCTCCTTCTGCAGTTTTCACTTGATGATTAACTATGACGGATTGATATAGTTGCTTTGTAGGCTACCTGGCCATGATGTATTAGCAGTTGCGTTAACAGTGGAGAGTGAGTCTGGAATGAGGAGGATAACCCCTTAAGAGACATAAAAATGGCTGAAATATAAGTAGTAAAAGTAGTAACACATCCTTTTCAAACGCGTATTTACTCTTGCAAATAGCAGGTATGTGTTGCCCCCAACTGTCAGTGCATGCTGTCTGAAATAAAAGACTCAGCTCTGTGGTCCCACACAGAGCTTCTTTTGACATTTAATGCTTAATGTTAGTGATTTTTAGAACTGTCCCTCAAAGAAATGAGAATTAAGCAATTATATAAGTAAGCATTTTATCACTGTCTTCCAGCTGTCAAACGATAATGTAGTACCAGATTACTTTTTCCTCAAAAGGCTACATGTGATCCAGGAATTAAGAAATATATGACGAGAGAAATGGTTTGGATTCTTAAAACTTTTGGGGTTTTTGAATTCACAAAGAGAAGATAAATTTATTTTACAGGATACCCTGTGTGCTTGGCTACACTAAATTTAACAGCTATGAAAAGTTCTGTAAAACATTATTTTTTTTCCTCTTTCCTAGCATAACAAGGGTATAAAATTCATGCCCCCTAGCTGTCAAAAATAAGTTGACAGAACTTCAGATATGCATGCAGCTATGATGACAGGTTCTCTTCTGTCAAGATAACTTAAGCTTCAGAGATAAATTGTCTGCAGAAGAGATTGTTGCAGTATCCTCAATTCCCCCTGAAAAACTTGACGTGAACAGCTATGCTGACATAGCTGTATGCTTAAGTACAGTGTTAGTCCTAAAAGACCCCTGCTTGAGTTGTAAATCCCTTACAGGCTTGCTACTGTAGTAGCTTGACAAATGAATGTAATGCTTATATGTGGAGATCTTAGTACTGTGGAGATGAAGGTGTGAATTTCTTGTGTTCTACCACTGCTTTGTCTCCTTGAAAGTCACTTTCCAACAAGACAGCTTGGAAGTATTTTATTGATCAATTCACCATTAATTCTATGTATGTGAGTGTGCATGCAAAGTTATCTGTTTTTCTGCAAGGATTTAAAATAAGTGAGATGATGGCTTAATTGATGTATTGTCAATATCTGTCTACACAGGAAGCTGACAGGAAAGAACTGAGGGTCTAGACTTGAAAGTTTTACCTCTTTATGTAGACAAAATTTTTGTTGCCTTTCATGCATCTGAAATAGTAGATGTGTAGTGAAATAAACTTTTTTTTCGCTGCAAATTTGAGAAAAGGAGCAAGAGTAAACTTGAACTGTAAGCATTGCCAGCAGTTTAATTGGTCAGGAAGGCTGCCAGAATCTAATTAAGCCTGCCTGTCTGTGAAGGGCTGAAAGAGTTCCATGTAGCTAAAAGCATGAGTGTAGTTAGACTTGAATATTTGTTTGTACTCTAATATATTCATTTTGGCCAGTTCAGAAAAAAAATTCATTAAACAGTTTTCACTGTTAAAACCTTTCAGTGGCTGTCACAAAAATGCTCATCTTTGTATGTATTTCCAAAGTATATTTACCTGTTGAAGGAACTCCAAATTAAGTAGAATGCCTTTTCTCTGTTGCAGTACATGAGCAATGTGGACTCATGGTGTAAAGCCTGTGGTGAGGTGGAGCTTCCCTCAGAACTACAAGATTTAGAAGATGCTATCCATCATCATCAGGGGATATATGAGCATATTACCTTGGCTTACTCTGAGGTATATATCTTGTTTGTTTTCTCAAGTTGCTGACTAGATAATACAATGTGATATTAAGATTGGCTTGTATACTGCCATCACTTCTTGCACAGTGTTTGAGCTGAAAACTCAAACGACTTTTTTTTTTTTCCCCATTAATTTTGTGTACTGGATGTTGCTACTATTATTCATATTTAAACTTGAGTTTTAAGTCTTCTTAATCTTCTCAAAGAAATTTAAAGATGAGTGCATATGTGGTACAAACAATCCATGTAGGATATTAAGGATGTATTGTTTACATTTGCATATTACTACATTTTATAACAGTATGATGCTCTTGTTAAAATACTGAGAAACTAACTGGGTGTTCTTTAAGAAAGTATTCTGCTGGTATGGATTGCTTAAAATATGTTTCGAAAAATCAGTCTTTGAAACTGTCTAACAAAAAGAAAGATCCTTAACTTAAGGATGTCATTTGACAACCCAGAAGTTGTATACTTAGTTCTACCAGCTTCAAAGGCACTTATATGAACCAGCAAGCCTGTGTATTCAGTATTTGTAAGATTAGCACATCCTGTGCTGCTGCTCTAATCTTGGATTCACAGCACAATAAAATGTTTGACAATGCTTCTTGGTATTCCTAATATTTGTAAACACAGTGTAAGATAAAATGCTTATTCTGAAGGTGGCTTAAAAAGTAGTGACTTAAGTATCCAACCTTCAAATTTTGAATTCTCTCATGTATTTCAGTTAGCTGAACTGAAAAATCACATGAATATTAACTGATCACAGGTTTGGGTTTTTTTTTGGTGGAGAATCTTTTTTTAAATTTTTTTTTTCCAAGATTGTTAGCATCACAGAATTAAAGTATTTTGGCATTAAATAGCATTAATGTTACTCTGAATTAAATACAGCATGAAACTTCACATGAAAATACATATTTGATTAAATAATGGTATAAAGTGAACACAGGACAGTTTAGACTACAACTTTCACATTTTAAAAGGTACTGATGTGGCAATGAAGCAATGTTTGTGATTTATACATTACATAAAAAACTAAGCTGTTTTCCATTGAACCAATTTTGTTGTGGGCAACTGAATTGTAAGTATGGTCACATTTCATTTACGGGACAGGAACGTAAGGTTAGTGCTGATGATTAGTCTGTAGTGATAGTATACACAAACTGGATTTTTTGCATGCCTGCCATCTTAGGACATGCATAAACTTTATTACTGTTAGACAGAGGTCCAGAGTTCACGAGTTGTTGTGAAAAGCTCATGCTGATATCTCTATTCCTCATATCATCGTCGCTGTTAAAACTTGTGATCTTATTTATATGTCTTAACTCATTCTTAAGACCATGTTTTGTGGGAAGATTTGTTTTCTTCACTATAAGCTTTTTTCATTTAGAAGATCCCTTTTTTAAAACAGTAGAGAGATATAATGTGTTTGTAGTAGATGAATGTGAAAGAGGTTATCTAGGTTGTATGCTCCATAAGAATGCACCCAGGAATAAAGGTGAGAGTTGTCTAGAATAATAATTACACAGCTCAGAAGTTGAAAACTGGAGTTCCTTGTGGTTTTTTTTGGTGTTGTTTTTTGTTGTTTTTTTTTTTTTTCTCCTCTTTTTTCTTTGGTGTACTTTTTAATGGGGACATGAATGAACTCGAGTCTACCATTAACTGTAAATAACTACTGAGAATTACCATGGTTAATACTGTTTGCTTCCTGGTGATGCATAATCAAAATAATTAGATAGGAAGATTATAGGTTTGCTCTCACAAACATCTTGAAAATTTATTTAGGGTTTCACAGTTTTAGTTTAGATGCTTTTCTTCTGCTTTTCCTCATCTAGTAAAAGAATAGCTTATTCTTTAGAAACCAGATTTTGTGCAGAAATAGTAGTCATATTGTATAATCAGTGAATATACAGGTGTTATAATTAAGAAATATACAAGAAAATTAGGCTAAACAGGTTATCATGCTAAAGAAGAAAAGATAGAAAGCTTACCCTTGTCCTGGGCTTGCTGAGAAGACTCTAAGAGAAGCAATCTCCAAAAGTAACCTTTCTGTACTGGTAGTCAGCTCTTAAATGGGGTCTAGGAGAGGTGCGGTAGCAGAGGTGAATTACCTTCACCTATACTCCCAGGGCTGGCTCATTGCTTGCCTCAGGTGGTCAATCAGAGGTTCAGGCCATGATTCAGCAGTTCCCATGCACATATGTATATGTACAAGTCATGTTCCTCCTATGGACATAATTTTATTTTCTCTTAATTAAACATGTATTTCCTTTCAAAGGCTGATGGAGTTATCTTTCTATGTGAAGATATTATAGAAGTCTTTCTTATTATGTGTAAGACTTAGTTTCTGTTGCAGCATGGAGCTCCTTTCATATTATAAATGGACAGCGATAAGAGTAGAGCACTAGCAATTACCACATTTTGTCATTCACTATAGACTGCAATGTCTTGACAACATGATTTCATTGCAGAGTAGTAGGCTAATTTTAATAAATACACTTAAGACTAGACTTGGACATAATTTTACTGAAACTAATTCTGTGAATTACTGAAAAGGAGCTTATATATGCTTACGATTATAGATGGCTGGTGTGCCACCAGTAAAGAACTGAGTGATATCAAATTGTGATCACTCTCTGTGCTTCATGCTAAAAGTGATAGAATAGCTAACATTAATGAGAAGTGCTTTCAACAGCCTTGGCAAAAGTTAAATATCTGTGGCTGGATATGGTAGGGCTATGGCTTTTTAATTAGCATGCAAAATAAATATTTTTGCTGTGGTTTGAGTCAGAAAAAACAATTATAAATGACTGCTCTGTCTTATCAGCATTGAACACATTTTGGAAAAGAATGTATTTGCGCTTCTTGGAAGGGTTCAAAGTAAATCAGGTGTAAGTTTGTCATAACACTGGTTTGTCTTTGGCTTGCCAGTATCAGTAATAATATAAAAGTTGTGAATCAGCTCTGATTAAAGCATGTCCTGTGTTCACTTCTGTTGTTCTAAATGCACTTATTAGATTAATATTAACCTGTCATAAGTAACTTCCTTGTTCCCCCTCACAGCAAACGAAGAGAGAAATGAAAACACTGTTCTGGTCCAGTTCTGGATCATTGTATAATTTTAGGGGCTTAACTGACAAGAGAGAGAATTGAAACTTACAAGTGCAGCTTCTAAGTTAGAATTTAATTAAAAAAAAAAAAATACTGTTAAGGAAAAGCATACTTAGAGAAAGGTTGATATTTAGAAAAGTACTGCTTCTTTAAATTATCTTAAGTAGAGTAAGGATATAAAAAAGTAGTTGTGTGGGTGTTTTTTTTTTTTTTTTTTGGTTGTTGGCTATTTTTTTTAATAACAGCTGCACATGATCATGCCTTGGATAATAAAAATCTTCAGTACTGCTCCCCGAGTTCTTAAAGAAATCTAAAATAGGAAGCAGAGGGATTGAAAAAGCAGACTGAACAAGATTTTGGCAAGACAAGTAATTCTTTGCTCTTTCTGGTGGCCAGGTGAGCCAAGATGGAAAGTCACTGCTCGACAAACTTCAGAGACCTTTGACTCCTGGAAGTTCCGATTCCCTCACTGCTTCTGCCAACTACTCAAAAGCAGTTCATCACGTTCTGGATGTCATCCATGAAGTACTCCACCACCAGCGCCAACTGGAAAATATTTGGCAGCATCGAAAAGTTCGCTTGCACCAGCGGCTTCAGCTGTGTGTTTTTCAACAGGATGTTCAACAGGTAGCTTTTATTTCATGTTGTCTGAATGCCTTTCTGTTCTATTGGATTTTGTTTTGATGCTGGTTTGAGTGCCAGCTGAGTTTTGATTTCTGGACCCCACATTCTCTCATTCAACAATTGAATAGTACCATGGAATCAACTGATCAAGGGAGGTGATCAAGTCCTTCTGCTCTTTGCTGATGAGACCTCACCTGAAGTACTGTATCCAGATGTGGAGTCTAGTACAGGGGAGACACAGACCTGTTGGAACACATCTAAAGAAGAGCCAAAGAAAGGATCCAGGCAATGAAACAGTTTCCGTATGAGGGCAGGCTGAGAGAGCTGGGGCAGTTCAGCCTGAACTGGAGAGAAGGCTCTGGGGAGATCTGATAGCAACTCTTAAATATCTGAAGGGGATTTAATCAGGAAGAAGGGGACAGACTCTTTACCAGGATCTGCTGTGATAGAACAAGGGGAAATGCTTTCATACTAAGAGAGTATGATTTACATTGAATATAAAGAATATTTTTTTTACAGTAAGGGTGGTGAAGCACTGAAACAGACCACCTAGTGGAGTGCCTCATCCTGGAGACACTCAGGGTCAGGCTGAACGGGGCTCTGAGCAGCATGATCTAGCTGTAGATGTTCCTGTTCATTGCAGGGGAATTGGACTAGATGGCTTTTAAAGGTCCCTTCCAACTCATACAATTCTGTGCTTCTGTGGTTGATCGACTAATTTCAAATTCAGTATGTTAGGAGAGAGGTCATGAGTAGAAACTGTATTTAGAAGTTAGTTTTTAGTTAACTTTAGGTTTTTTTAAATTATCTTCTCTTGTTACTTGAATTCAGGTAGGATGACAGGTTTTTATCCTAGACAGAAGCTGTTCTCAGCTTGTGCTAGAAGCTGATACTCACATTCTAGTTAAAATTCTGGACTTTGTATCAGAGAAGAGAGTAGTGGTATTAACATGCAAAAAATGAACAGCATTATCCTTTTACAAAGTTGTAGTTTCATATCCTCATTGATACTTGTGTTGTTTTGTGCATATTATACTAAAGAAGTAGGAAAAAAATACAGTTAAGATTCCTTTCTGACAATGTCACCATCCTACTTTCAGCCGAAACAGGGTTACTAACACAAGGATGTTTGATTGTTGCTGAATTATGGGTGTGTGCCTGGGAATGGGCTGGGACTAGCTGCCGCCTTCATAGTGCAGCAGCAGTTAGCGAGGCGGAGCCAGGATAGGCACCTGATTTGGGCCAAGTGTTATTCCATACCACGTGACACCATGCGGAAGGCCGTAGCACTGTGCGGAGTCCACCCAGGGTGGCTGCTTCTCAGGGGTTGTGGGCATCAGTCAATGGAGGTGAGAGCTCGTGGTGCTGGTAGGCATGGGCTGGTTGTATTGGTGCTGTGTGTCAGCGGGTAGGTGGAGAGTGGTTGTGTTGTGGCTATACATATATCGTTATCATCACACTTTTCTTTCTGTTTTCCTTTTCTGTCTTAGTAGACTGTTTTTATCTCAGCCCATGAGTTCTATTTTGTTTCCTGTTCTCTCTCTCATCCCACTTCAGGAGGGAGTAAGCAAATGGCTGCGTGGTGCTTATGGTAGCTGCTGGGTTAAACCTCAAGGATCACTACTGAATTAGTAGTTATCAACTGCCATATTTTTTATTATGATGATGACATTCATAGAAGCTTAAGTACAGACATTAGTATCTCTTTTGGACTTCGTTTCAGCTTAAAAACATAAGGCTGTACAAAACTCCTTTGTAATTGGATATTTATTAAATGTATAATGCTCACTTTAGTCTGCAGCTGATAGAGATACTAGTAATTTATTTTATATATCTATTCCATAAAAAGTAAGAAAGACCAGTACTTTCTGATGATGTTCTTTAGTTTCAGTGTACAGATTTTTACAACTCAGGAATTTCTGAATGTGGATTTTAGATAACCAGTCACACATTCTGTTAAAATAGTGTCGTTTCTTCCACATCTGTTGAACTTCAAGTCAAATTTCATGTACATACTTGTTGCGAGAAGATGTTATATGTGGACGGTTGGGAGTGAAGTAACCTGGTTTTCACTGTTTGAAATAATTGACAAAGAAGTTTAAGTCTGGCAGGGGTAAAGGTGAGCAATCTTGTTTGCACAGAGTTCTGTACAAAATGCCTATCTTTTCCTGTAAGTTAAAGAAAAAGTTTTAAAAATGCCTAAAAGCTAAGTTTAAAATTAGTTAAAAAAAAAAAAAGGAAAAAAAAAAAAAGGAAAAAGAAGGCAAGTATTCAAGAGCCAAACTGTTTTCCAAACTGTCAACAGTCAGCTGTGACAAAGGATGTGGAAATGCGTGAAAAATGTCAGCTGATCAAAAAAAAAAAAAAAAGAAAAATCCAAATGAATGTTCATTTATTCATATTCAGTGAATAATCAGGAAAGGCAGAGAGAACGGCACCAAGAACAGTAGGATGCTACTGTGTAAATCGTAGCAGCTCCCCGCCAAGTTTATAACATTAATAGTAGCTGGTCATGAGGGTCTCGTGTTTGGTACTTGTATGAATAGTCAATGAGGGGCACTTGTCAAAACTGACAAGGCAGAATCCACAAATGAATCATCTATACATAGTCTTCATAAGAAATTTGCAACAATTAAAATGATGGTTTCTTTCTCATATGATTATTAGGTCCTCTCAGCTGTTGCCTCGTCCCAAAAGTGAGGATTGGGTCCTGAAACTTGTTCCTCCAGTCTGAATTCAGTCCAGGGAGGACTACTTAGGCAAGCTAGGCCAAATGATCTCCTGAGGTTGTTTGCCAGATGCATAATTCAGGTCTCAGGCCTATAGGTCAGGCTGCAGGCAGTTTATTTCCTGGGAGAAGGCAATCATTAAATGCTACAGTGCTAATGTGCTGATCTACTCTTTGATTTGTTATCTTGGGAGTTGTAAAATGTTAAATTCTCATTTTCTTTTACTTCCCAATTCATGATTCTGAGTGGAGTTAGCTCTGAAACTGCTTGTTTCTTTTTGCAGTGACAACTCTCAAGTCATTTTAGAATCACGATCTGCTTCTTTAGCAGGGAGCTGAATGTTCCTTTTCTGTCTGAGACCAGTCAGCTGTGAGAGACTGTATTGTCCTTTGTTTTATTTGTGTAATGGCCACTAGCCACCAACTTTGGAGTCTTCTGAAGAGTTGCATGTGATGGTTTAACTTTTTGTTATGTTACTTTAAATTAGCTTCAGATACTGGTGCATTTTAGACACTGCCTTTTAGTTGATTACAACATGAATTGTGGTTAATGTTCCCTTTTGAAATGCTGCTTCTCATTTCATGCTGTAAGACAATGATAATTCAACATCCACGCCAGATAAATTCATCAAACAGTGGCAAAGGCCTTAAAGGAAATGGCAAGCATGTAATGGTTTTTCCTTACTTTGGTAATTTGTAACTCACTCAGCTTTGAAAATCCTAGGGGGAAAAAAAAAAAAAGTGATCTTGTACAACAAAGGTTCTTTTTTTCTTGCTATAGAAAAAGAAAACAAACCCAAACCAGATAATCTAATTTATCTGAAAAATGTTAGCTTTTATGCTTAATGTTCGCTGGCACTATTCAGTGCATGAAATTACTTCGTTTTGAGATTCTGCTAATATTTATATCCAAGACAGTTCTGGTATGGTTTGTATAGAGCTTCAAAGGAACTTTCTCAAATATCTTGATTTTCATTTGCACTATTTCAAGCTTGTTAGCTTTTTTTCAAACCTTAATTAATTCATTTAAGATTCTCTAGCAATTAGAGTGAAAATCCTTTTTCATTATTGCCAGTGAACTGTAACTTTCTTCCATGTTAGAATGAACTAAGTGTAGCTCTCTTCAGCCAGCCATAGTTGAAAAGCACATAGTGACAAGCAAACAAGTTATATTTTAAGTGAGTTTATAACTGCCCTCTCTACCTTCAAAAACTCTTGCTGCTTTTTTGTTGTGTGGTTTTTTTTTGGTTTTTTTTTTTTGGTTTTTTTTTTTTTTTTTTTTTTTTTCTGTTCAATATTGGATGGAGTTTTTAGTGAAGCTTTCAAAATCAGCAAAAACATTGTGGTTCTAGTTAACTACGTACACCAAGAATTGTCTCGTAATTTATTGGAGCAAACGGTATTGAAAGTATCCCTTGAAATAATAAAAATAGTAGGTAAAAATGTAAAAGTAGTAGGTAAGGTATAAATTACATCAGATCTGAAAGTGGGAATGATAAAACCTGTGAAGTCTTAAATTGAAGAGAGTTCTGAATTTCATCCTAGGTAGCAGATTCATGCCAGGAAGTCTAGTTTCTAGTTAATGTATATTAACTTCAAAAAATGAGGCATTTTCTTAATACAGAAAATTTTAAAAATATCAGATCACTGACTGCATTCAGTAATTCTAAATAACTGTTAAGTACAGAGCATGCTAATAAAAATATAATGTTATGCTTAAGAATTGACGTAAGCTTACCAAGAGCAAAATGCATATGAGCTTTTCACCTAAGAAGAGGAAATGAACTGGCTCTTACAATTCTGATAGGAAAAATAATAAAGCAGTCCTGCTATAAAATATGAAATTTTATACTACTAAGCCACAAAAAGTCAAAATTGAACATCAGCAATTTTAGTAGAACAATATTGCTGATGCTCATACAATGAAAGCTCTGGAGCCTGAAGAACTACATCAGTAGTTCGCAGATTAGAAATTAGTAAAACGTCCTTGTAGAAGTTGATATAAAACATCTGTTTATTAGGTGTCCACTAACCTTGGATGGCTTCTTTATTTGTTCTGGATAAGTTTGCTGCTTCTCCTTCCTTGATTTGCCTACCTCAAGGACTCCGAGTTTTTGTTGCAACAGTCACTGTTTTAGTTTTGACTAATGAAGGGTGGATCAAGAATGCTTTGCTCAGCATCAAAATACTACTTGTTTCACTGCCTAATTCTACCGTGCTCTTTTGAGGCAGTGCCAGAGTGAAATGCTTCTCTTGGAGAGAGAGTATTTCTACGTTTAACTGCTTGAAGATTAGAAATTCAAAGATTTCCACCCTTCTGAGCTTAATGTCTGGAAAGTAGCACCAAGTAAATCAGAAAAATGTAAGTGTTCATAGTAGCTAAAGGGAGTGGGGGGAATGGACTGGATAATAACGTAAGGGAAAAATGGTGAAAAGGAGCATGTTGAATCTGCAAAATATCAGCTGTCTATTGTTCATTTATATAAACAGCATACACAAAATTTTGTAGCCATGAACGATGATTCTATGAAGATGAAGCCATCTTTCCATAGTAATTATGTCTACAGTATATTCTGTATCAGTGTTTTAAGGATAAGCATTTTTTTAGATCCTATATTGGGCGTAAGAATGGTTCTGCTGAGACCGCAGTTACAGCTTAATTGCATCTTATTAAAGCAACTTGCTGTAGAGGAGAAAAATATTATTCACCCTTTTGATGAAATGAGTTGAGTCTCTGAAATTACTATGCATTAATGCACTATAAGAGTGAATTCCATGTACTTTCAGTGTTAGTATTAGACAGGTCCTTAGCGGGTTGGTATAATGTGTGTGATAACTCTTCAATAACTCTTCCAGGAGGAGGGGGGGAAATGCATTAGGATACAAATGGCTAATATCAATGTAAATTAGTCATGTTATCCTGTGGTTGAAGTAATATGTAAAAGTTCTTACTGATGTGCAAGTGAAAATTCTATCTTTGACTCTGCTTTTATGTGCTGTGAAATTTTCAAATAAAGGGTTACCTCTGTTTTGTTAAGTATTGGGGTAAGAAGGCTAAGCTTAATACGTGGTTTGGCTTAGAGACAGCAGTGCTTCTCGAGTTGACTGTTTCAAGACATGCTCTGTGTACTGGATTTCTATGACAACTTCTTGAGAAGTTTCTGAGCATTATATGACACAAAATTCCTTCTTGCTGTGCTGCTTTTAGCCTCTTACTCTGTTTTCTGGGACAGATTTTGCTGTTGATTTTGTTATCTTGTAGTTGCCAGCAGTCTCCAGAGTCTTCAGCTATTTTTATAGTGAGAAAAACAGAGTGGTCTACTGAAACTAGTTAAAAGCACTGATAGTACAAAATTTGCATGTAACTGAATCCAGATTTATCTCCTGGTTCTGTCTTCTCCCATCAATTGTTACCCTTGAAAGAAACAAATGAAAATGTATATTGACCTAAGAAGTAATAACCATTCATTTGGCAATACTTAACAGGAAAAACAAGCGTGTACATACCATGGAGATTTAGTGAAGTGCTGGTGATTGGAGATGGCAACATTATGTAGCATTATGGGATTGTGTATTGTTTAGAAGATGTCGTATGGAAGTGGATTTGCAAACCAAAAAAGATTCTAACAGTCAAGATAAATGAGAAAATCACACTGCATTATTTCATTTTGTGTACTAAAGGAGGCCTGGATATCTTGTATGGGAATAGTGTATGGGATTAGGGTCCCTTCCAACTCAGGATATTCTATGATTATGTATGTATCAAATACAGCCAGGATGCTGAAGGAATAGTTCTTAAGTCTGATTATATGCAGGCAAGAAAAATCATCATTGCATTAAATGTCAAATGCTTTCAGTATAGGACAAGTACAGTGGGAGGAAGAAGGGAGAGAAGAACTCCACCCAATTTCTTGTATTAGAGTCAAGGACACCAGCAGATATGGAGAGGGATAAGGTATGGGTTTCTAGCCAGGTCTGTTTCAAAATGAAGCAAAATACTACATTTTTAAATTTCTGTGGCTTCCTATTGGGCTGATTGGAAACTCCTGAGTTCAGCAAGAAGTGCAGAGTCTTGTACCTGGGGAGGAATGAGCCCAGACACCGGTATATGCTGGAGCCACCCAGCTTGGAAGCATGTTGTGTGAAAAGGACTTGAGTGTCCAGGTGGACACCAAGTTGACCATGAACCGACAATGGCATTGCCACAAAGAAAACTAATGGTATCTAGAACTGCTTTAGGCAAAGTATTGCACAGGTAGAGGGAGATGATCCTCTCTACTCAGCACTGAAGTCTCCAGATCTGTGCTCTCTATTACGAGAGAGACATGGACATAATGAAGTACAATCTATGGCCATGGAAATAGGGAAGAAACTGAAGCATCTCTCCTATGAAGAGAAGATGGTAGACCTGGTACCATAAGGCATGTAGAAGAGTAGATCTGGGGAGGATCTGATCTTTATGTAAAAGGTGAAGTGCAAAGAATATGGAGCCAAACTCTTCAGTGATGCCTAGTGGCACAAGGGGAAATCGGCACAAACTGGAACACAGGAGGTATTCAAAAGCTGCCTAGATATGGTCCTTGACAAGTAGTTCTGGGTGTCCCTGCTTGAGCGTGATTGGAGCAGATGGCCTTCTGAGGTCTTTGCCAACCTCAACTATTCTGAGATTCTATGATATATTAAAAAGAATGCTGGAAATAAATGTTAAGCAAAGCATTCCACACCTCTTCATAAATACTGTGTAAAAATGATAAGCTGACTTAGAAAAAAAAATACTCATGTGGAGTTGTTTTTAATTTGGAATAACATTCTTGAATCCTGGAGTATTGAACAAAAAATTAAATACTATATGCATGCTAGATAATGAAGGAATTAAAATACTGCTAAGATGTATTAGTTTGGAGAGAGACCAGATGGTTTTGTTTGTTCACTCATCAGAAAATTGGTATATGTGCAGTAATTCTTTGTGTTAACTGGCAGGAACTAATTGCATGTACAACTTACTATTTATAAATATATCAAGCCAGTCATTGTGATAGAAGCTTTAATATCCTTAAAATGTCTTTAGTTCCTCATATTTTCAGCTATAAAGTTTACGGTACACAATGATGTCTATTTGATGCTTTTGGAAGGTACATTTATGGAACTGGGGGACAATTCTTCATAGGTTCTGAATGCAGATGTCATTCTTCTCATAAGGATTTCAATTATATTGTGTTTTAAATATAATATTTTACTAACAAATCTTTCTTTTTGGCTTCACAACGTGAAGTAAGGGAAAATTCTCTTCCTCTAATATAAAACCTGACTGTTACTCAGAAGTGTTATTTGAGAATGTGCAAACATTTGTTTTTGTGACAGAAAAATGTGTGCTGAAGGCACAAATCACAGAGAGACCATCACCAGGGGTCCAGACACTTGAATCAAATTTGCTGTCATATTGATAAACGCGTAGAAATTATGCTGTCTTTGGTAGGCTTCAAAATAAATATATTTTTATTCATAGGATTTAGCTGGCTTGAATTAGTTATTGTTTTGATCTAAGTTCATTTTGTTGCTAATAAGAGGATGTAACTAACAGCCTTCAGTAGCAATAATGCATTTTAATCCATTAATACAGTAGCTTATATGCTTAGTTTCTTGGACAGTTGCCTTTTTATCACAAGAGTTGAATTCGTATTACAGCAAGGTGTTATTCAATGTACCCATTATCTCTTGTGTTTTTCTTTTGCACTGCAGGTGTTGGATTGGATTGAAAACCATGGAGAAGCCTTTCTTAGCAAACATACTGGAGTGGGAAAATCCCTGCATCGGGCTAGAGCATTACAGAAACGCCATGAAGACTTTGAAGAAGTTGCACAGGTGAAAAGCAGTCACATGCAGGACTGTGCATTTGACATGGAAATATATGAAAACTTTCTGCTTGAAAATGAAGGGCTAGGCATAGACAGCTCCACTAACAACAACCAGAAAAAAAAGTAAAAAAAGAAATCGCTTCTAATAATGGCGTATTTTGTGTGTCACAAGCATTTATTTATTTCTCTTCTGAGTTCATGATTCAAGTAAGAAAAAGACAAACTTTCCACAGTCTTAAAGAATGGGAGCATTGAAGCCCAACAGAGCTGCTTTTATTTATTTATCTATTTATTTGTTTTGCTTGTTTGAAAAAAAATGCTTTCAAAACAATTTTTAAAAAGAATTAAAGGCTCCTAAGAAACCAGATGAGCCAGCAAACTGGCTTTACGTTTTTCCTTTAAATGCAGATGAGTCTGTAAATGCCCTCTTGTTCTGAATCGCTCATACCAGTTCTTTTTTCCATAGGAAGGCTCTAATTTTTGCCTTAGATAGAAATGATGATTGAACTTCAAAACGCACTTTTGTGTAGCACTTTTAAAATGTCAAGCTGAATGAAATAGAGAGAATAAAGAACTCACAGAGAAGAACAAGAGGAAATTGGTTTGGATAGTAGCCTTGAAAAGAGACATGAGGTGAACAAAACCCATGAGAATTTGAAGACTTGAATTGTTCCCATTAGTAACATTCACTGTCCATTCAAAATTATTGCTTAATAATAATAAACATGCCTAATATTCATCAAGAAAGATTTCTTTAAGGTAGAATTTATATAATTCTTCACTTAAAACAGAGGGTAAATTACTAGAAAATTTGAAGTGACTTGCAGGAGCTTAGCAGTGTCTCCTGGTATAGAGGAAGCATCAGAGGCATGTGTATAATTTTCTTGTTAAACAGCTGATTAAACTCTGAATAAAATCATACTATAACCATGATCTTACAGCACTCCAATGTCTGAGAAACTCAAATAGCTTCAGAAATCTTCCTCAATATTAATTTCTTATAAACTTTTGCAAAATAATACACTTTGCTAGTTTTAGATATTCATATGCTGGATTTTCCATATGCAGATCTATTACTTCATTTCAAATAAAATCTGTAATGTTTTCCATGTGGATGTACTTAGTTTCCTGAGTCAGAGAAGCAAGAATTTATTTGTGTAAGACACTTAAGAAAACGTGAATGATCTCATACTTAATACTGTGTTATTTGAGCAAAGAAGAAAATGTTTGAGTTGACCAAAGGGTATGAAGTATGTAGATGTATTGGTGGGATATAAGCTGTTGTAAAAAAAAAATAACATTAATTTTCATTATATTTAAGCTAGAATGTTTTACAACAAATACTTTGTAAAAATTTTCTAAAGCTGAATGCTACTAGAATTTAAAATGATCTCTTGAGAGGATGAGTGGGTTTTCTATTTTTGGCAACGCTGAAAACTGGACTTGTCGAAGACCTTAAGTATGCTATGGGGAACTGTCCTCTCATGACAGAATAACGGACAAAATGATCTAATAAGTAATCATTTTCAATTTTTTTCATCTTTAACTTCTTGAATTTATAGTGACTGCCAAGAGAGGCACACCCTCTGAATTGTTTCTCTTTGCTCTAAAACTGGATATAAGCAAGCTGCAGAAGACATTCCTGTTGTTGGTATTTTAAGGAAGGTTATGTTCAAGTGTAAAAGAGCAAGCAATTTGAAATTTCTTTTCATAACTTTCAGATAATTTATTCTCTGTCTTCATTTCTAGTTGGCCCAAGTTTTGTGATTTTGGTTTTTTGTGTGTGTTTCTGTTCTTATTTCTTTTTTCTTTTAGCTTGTTTGTTTTGTTTTGTTTTAAATAGGACTCCTGATATCTGGAGTTTTCAGTCATCTCCAGTCAGAAGTTGAGAGGAAGTGGTGAACTGTCAGCAGCATAGCAACATTTCGTAAAATGCAGGGAGCCAATAGAAGTGTTAAAATGTTACTGATGGAAGCCTAACTCCAAAAGCTTCTATACTTGAACCAATTCTTATTTTCCTGTACCCAAGAATGGCTGTAAGACATCAAACTAAATGTTTGTGTCTCATGGCCATCACTATATACAGAAAAAAAAAAAAAAGAATGTTTGTATAAAAAAGTCACCTTTATCCTCCCAATTGTTTGGGTTTGTTTGATGTCTGAAGCTGCAAGATGCATCAGAGCCATTGTGTAGTCAGTGATGGATTTCTCTTGATTAGGCTAACTACTTTTTGAACCCATTTATATTTTTGGAATGTACACCAATTCCCATGCCAGTGAGTTCAGCAGTTTAATTGCTCCTTAGATGAAAAGGACTAATGTTTTTTTTGTTGTTGTTGTTGTTGTTTGTTTGTTTTTTTTCCAAATATGTTTTCTGATGCTTAAATCTGATATTATCAGCTGAATTTAATGAGTAATCAGTTTTAATTGTCTCTACCTTAGATCCTTTGTATACCTCTATTAATCTTTCTCTGTCCATATATGCATTCATCTCTCTTCCTCCCCTCTACAGTGCACTAAACTCTACTCATTCCTGTTGTATTTATTGTTGTTACCACTCATTTCTGCACTAATCTCTTAAATTTAAATTTGGACTTTTCTGTACTGTGTCACTTTCTATGCTTTCTAAAAATACAAGGCCTGTTTTTGCTGAAGAATATGCAGAGAAGGCTTCTCAAGAAGACTAGGAAAACAGTGGGATGCATTATTTGGGAAAGTGATGCTGTCTCCATTCTAGAAATTTTTCCATTATTTTGGAGCAGAATGCTTATTAAAGGCTTGAGTACAGTCAGTTATGCCTTGGGGCACAAATAGATGAACTAAAGGGCTTACTGGGCTGATTATTTTTCTCTGGCATTCAGGAATGGTATACTGTTGGAGAAATTCCGAGGAAGCGTTAATTGATTTCAAAACTCTATCTTGAAGTTGTCACCATGAAGCTCCTTTATCAGTTTAGGAAAGAGGCATAAGCAGGTTTGAGGGAAAACTCCTGCCCCTTTTGCCTAACCTTCCAGCTGGTGACTGCCCTTTGCTACCAACACTTCCAGAATTTTCTCATTGCTGGTTTTTCCTCCAAGCATTGGTTAGAAGTAGGCATAGAATTGGGAACAGTGGGAGTTAGTAGAGTTCCTGTATTTGCTATGATTTCCATAGTTACTAATCTGCCAAGATAAGTATTTGAGTTGTATTCTAGCTCTGCTTGGATGACAAATTTTAGTGATAAGGCATGTGTCTACTGCTGAGGTTTGAGACTTGCAGCCTGCTGTGAAGCACAATGTAGGTTGTGTTAAATTTGAAGCTCAGGTAGATCACCATCTAGTTCACAGAAAAAGAAGCTTGCTGTGCCTGGGCCTGTTATGCGGAAGGTACTTTTGGAATTCATAAACAGTGCTTCATATACGAGATAAAGTTTTCATTAAAATGAGAAGCTTTTGCTTCAGCCATCTGTAGCTGGGTGCGGTTCTCGGGGCTGATGAAGTATTTGTTGTTCGAGGAGCGCCTGGAGGATCTTCGGCTTTGCTCCTGAACACGTGTGATCAGTGACTGGGAAACACAAAACATGGAGCGCAGTTCAGAGTGTATTCTGGGCCAGTGAGCCTGAGCTGGAGATGTTCAGCACTGAGTAATGCTCTCTCCGCTGAAAAGGGCAGGTTTGTGTTCATCTCTGCTGGCTTTCCCGGGGAAACTGGGAGGAGTTCTCTGCCTCTAAATGCAATTAAAAAGCTGAAGGTTAAGCAAAGACTAAGATGCACTTAGTCAGAATCAAGAAGCAGCATGGACTAAATTCCTTACATAAATAATAAATGGAGAACCCCCTCAAGTGTATGAAAGCAGCACTGGGTGGGTAGCTGTCTTGGGCTTCCTTACACAAGTTCTCCCCAGAGGAGAACTTTGATTTCTTACCCATTTAGTTGAGCTTAAGGTCCAGATTTGGATTTAACTTTTCTGGGGTTTATGTTATTAATAAGAGGTATGACAATGGCAAAGAAAAGCACATTTTCATAGGTTTAATTTATCCTGGCATGCAGTGTTTTTACCTGACAACTGAGATAGGGAAAAGAGAAGAGTGCAGCTTACATTGTCAAGGAATTTTTTTCATAGTCTATGGTACAACCTTACCAGGAGACTTAACACAGTGACATCAGCAAAGCTTCTATACTGTAGATTTGAACTTGTTTTCACCAGAGTTTGAACCCTTCTGTGCTGTCACATTGAGAACCATTCTAGTGCATGAAAACCCAAAGTTAGACTCAGAAAAGAGGACAGTCAAATTATAGCACGTGTTTAGAATCAGTCCTGTTTTGAATTAATGAGAACTGTAAACATGCAAGGTGCAATTTCTAAGCTTTAACAGTTGTTAAACATCCTCCTCTTTTCTGGACCGTAATATGCTCAGCACATCAGATAGCAAATGTCTTGCATTCTGTTTTCTGCTGCGATCAGCTTTTTTTATTCCTGTGATATACTGGGACAATATTCCACTTCCTTACTCAGCCACAGCCTATTTCTAAATCTTACTTCATTGCTGCTTTCACAAATGGTGATCCTCTTGACACATGAATTTTGGATATCTCTTTTCTGAAAGGGAATCTGTATTAAATGAGAGATTTTCTGTGGCTTTCTGTGACTTTATGCATTCTGCTTGGATGTATCAACTTGATGCTAGGTGTCTCTATCAGCATCTAGGACTTTCTCAACACTGATGGTGCATGTTTGGAAAGGCCATGACTGTTGTGTTTCTTCCAGACAGGCCAGTTCACAAGTTATTAGACATTTATTCTAGCTGTGAATATAGAATAATAATTCTGAAGAATAGACTTCCATGTTCTGGATGAAGGAGATATTTAAGTAGACGTAAAAAGGAACTAAGAAATGAATTTATTAACAGTTAAATGAGAAAGTACCTAGAAATACATGTTCAGTAAGATTACATTCTGCTACTTTTAAAAAGAATAAGAAAAATACATTCAAGAGCCTTCTTAACCTTTTGATTTTTCACTCATGAAATGGCTTTTAAAACATAACAGCTGAGTTTTCTTTCATTTAATCCTGTGAAACTAACTTATTTATCTGCAGAACACATATACCAACGCAGATAAACTTCTAGAAGCAGCCGAACAGCTTGCTCAGACCGGAGAGTGTGATCCAGAGGAAATATATCAAGCTGCCCATCAGCTCGAAGACAGGATACAGGATTTTGTCAGACGCGTGGAGCAGCGCAAGATCCTGCTGGACATGTCCGTTTCCTTTCACACACATGTCAAGGAGGTAAAGCCACTGATAAGTCATGTCATGACTTTAAGCCTTAAAACCATTACTGTCCAATGTTACCTTCATTGTTAAAACTTTGGCATGCAGAGTAATGACCCTCTGTTGTACAATGAGTTGTGTAATTTGTTGTAGACTGGGGACCAGGAGCAGGGCTGTTGGAGGTTTTGTAGATGTATTTCTATATTATTTTTCTTACAAGGACTTTTTTAATAGTGGTTTTTTTGTTTTGTTTTGTTTTGTTTTCCCCACGAGCAGTTTCTGCCTTCTTGTGCAAATACACTTGCTTATTCCATCATGGAGTAGGGGAAATGGTTAGAATAGGGAACTGATACAACTGAATGACAACGCTGCAGAGTCAGAGGTGCTGTGCACTTTTGTTTTTCATGCAGCAACTGAATTGTCAGACGCTTGGTTAGACTGACACAGTTCAGAAGACTGCTGTGTGTGGATAAAGCATCGGACTACTTAAGTCAACCCCACTGTTTAGAGAGATTTTTTCCGTTTTAAACATTGCATTTTACACAAGAGAACTTGACAGTTCTTCAAAACCTAAAGAGTATATCTGATATTCACCATGGTTTGCCTCATGTTTTAGCCTCCTTTAGAAGTTGTATTTCCTTTGATGCTAGATACTATGTAATGAGTCGGTATGTTAGCATGCAGCATCTGACCTGTTATTTAAAAACAAACAAACAAAAAACCCCACAACCCATTACTTCTAGTAATTGGTGTAAATGTTATTGTAGTTCAACAGTGAGCTGGACTGGGGAGCTTATATATGGGGGGGTGGGGAAATAGGCTAAGATGCTTCATTTTCAGCCAAATCTGTTTTGCTCATCTGAATCAGGACGCAGATCATATGTATTTACAGTCTCATGGGAAAGATTAGAATAAGTTAGAGCAAAAATAAAGATTTCGGTAGGAGATTTTGATTATAGACTGTGACAAATCTTGACAATTGTAGATTATTTACTTTCCATTTCGGTCTTATGTTAAATCCTTTTACTGATCAGATTAGGTGAAAATTTTGAAAGACTTTTGGAGCACAGCATATCAGAGCATATGTCTTTACCCCCTTCATCCTAAATAGAGAAGTAGTCTGTTTAGTGAGGAAGTATATTGTCCTAAAGCAGTTTCTTCAGCAAAATCTTTTGGAGGATCAGGGTGAGAATTTTTTATACGTGAATCATCTACTTTGCAATTGAAACAAATGCATAAAGCAGTTGGTCTTTGAAGCAGGTTGGGATTTAATTCCTTGTTAGCTCTAGACATGAGGACGTAGCTCCCCCATCAGTTTTCTGTTAGGTGCCAGAGCTCTCCCAGCTCTCTGCATGTTTAAACAAAGGATAAATTCTGTATCTTGAACTATTCTTACAGGTGAACGTTTTGGCTTCATTTTTCTCAAGCACTTGGTGCTGCTCCATTACCTGTTGTAAAGCAGAGGAGCAGTCAGCTGCTGAGACATGCTCACCATTTCTGTAGATGCTTTCATTACTTGTTTTTCTAAGCATTAGGGTGAACAGCTGGAATGCTATTTTAATAGACACCGTTGATTGTAGTGATGAAGGACAGAGACCATAAAAGGAGTTGCAAGGAAGGGCCCTTTTTTTTTTTTTTTTAAAAAAAAAAAAAAGATTGTTCTGTGAGTCAGTGTTGAGTAACTCTGGGTGGCTATCCAGATGTGCTGGAATGTTGCCACTATTTCCCTAGATAATAATATTTTATTGGAAAAAGATCATCTGTATCTTGATTTATTTCTTTTGTAGAATGGATATTACTGTGACCCTGTAAGTGCACACAGCTGTTGCTATAGCAGCCTCTTTTCAGCCTGGAATATGAGGAAAGGCATTATAGCTGATGTCTAAATATTGGGTTTGTTTTGGTGGCTTTTTTTTTTTTTTTTTTTTTTGGTCATGTTGCTGACTACTATACTTAATGAAGCAGGAAAAATTAAAAACAGCATTTAGTTATGTAAGCAAGACTATCTTGTTATATTTATTTGCATTCTACTTAAAAATACAGATGAAAGAGTAAGGCAGGTGGTTCATATTTAGTAGGCCAGTCATTTGCTTAAGGTGCGAAGAAACAAAGTTCAGAGATGCCCTGTGCCTTCTGTATTCTGTTTTGTTTTCAAGAGCATGTTGTTTGTTACCAAACGTGTGTGGAGTGCTGAGAAGGCATCATAAAGCAGATGGAAGATAAAAATGGCCTAAACCTGAAAGTTATCCGTGCTTTGTTGGCAGAAGAATTACATTTCTCTTGCAGGGTATGGGAAATTGCGGCATAAATTAGTGCATACCTGCAGGAATGTATGCTGTATGATTAAGAAATTAATGTGTGTGTTTAACTGGTGAAGGGAGGTATTCAAGTAGTAGGATGATACGCTATTTGTTGAACTGAAGAGAAATGATCCAGTTGCTTTAAAAAAAAAAAAAAAGTGGTGTCTTGTGAGTGTTGTCTTTGTGTTTATCTGAACTGAGAAATGGACATGAAGAAAAAAAACCCTTCTTCTGTGTGACTACTTGAAAAGAGATGCAAAAAAAGGAAGCTGGCTGTCAGGGTCTTGGGCTATTATGAAGCTTTGAAGTCTGGCACTGAAAGACATCCAGTCTCTTGATTGTTGACGTAGGATGTTTTGTTGTATTTTATTCTTTTCACTGGAAATACTTTACACTGAATGTATGTTCTTCATCTGTATTAGGGAATACCAATATTCCTTTCCTCCTGTAGCTTTGTGTAACTTTGACACTTTATGTAGAATTTGACTGCAACTTTCCACTGCTACTGTGTCCACTCAGTTTTTTTACTCTGTTCACATTCATTAAATCAGTTTCTGCTTACCACAGCAGTGGCAAGATCTGTTTGACACATTCCAGAAATAACAGACTTTTGCTCTACCTTTGCCCAGAACAGCTGTATAGTGCGTATGCAGCAGCCTGTCATGATGCACTTTGGAAATGCTGGCTTTCTGTGGCCAGGTTATTACAAGGTGGTAGAACTTCCTGTGTCTTAGAAACATCATAAAGCAGCATACAAGTTCTCAGATTCTTCATGAACCATCCTCAATAGACCATATTTCTCACTGAGATTGAAAAAGGGTGGATGCAGGGAAGCCTGAAGTAGTGTTAGGTAATGTAATTGCCATTACTCATTTTGCTTATTGGTGATCCAAGCAAATCTGTTGTTTCCTATTACATAAATTCTGATTTTAGTTTTGTACATTTGTGAATGTTGATATTTTAGTTCTCAGTCTTTTGCAAAACATTTCAGCAAGTGAAGTGATGTAGTTCAGGTGTATTTAAGGTGTGGGGGATCATAAATATTCCTGTAAGAGTCATTGTATTGTACATACTGTGTTCAGGCTGATTCCTAGCTTGGGGATGAATAAAATGCAACTGATCACCCAGTGCTGTTGACAAGCTCAAATGAGATGTTGTGCAAGAAAAATCATATAGGTGAAAAATACATTTCCTAAGTAAATAATTATCATAAAAGCTTGTCTGCAAATCATAGAAGCAAAAGCTACAGTAATCTTTGTTTTGAAGTCTGCCATCAAGTAGAGATGAACAGAATTTTGGTGTGAATTCAAATTCTTACATTCTTTCTCACTCTCTCTCAGCTCCCACAACATTTATGAGTGAGAAGACTGAAATCATGGCCAAACCAGGTGTTTGTAGTAGTGCCAAAGTAGTGCAACAGATATTTTCCTAACTGGAGTGAAGTGTGGGAATATAGACCAGGACTGAATGTTCATAGAAGAGAATGGTCTGTTGGCTTTTTGTGTATATTCTGACTAGTTGATTGTAAAATATCTCAGAGCACTTTCTGTGTGTACACAATATGGTTAAGGGTGTTACTAGAATACATCTCTTTCATTTTACTCAAACTAAATTTTGCAGTGAATATACTGAGGCTGAAACGAAGACAAGGGAAGCGGAATTGGCAGAGATTTCAAATACAGAAACCCACAGTTCCTGAACAAAACTAATGAAACAGAAGCCTGTGCAAGCTGCCGAAGAAAGGTGCCAGTGCATGGGAAGGATGAGGAGGCCTTGCTCTGGCTGTAACACAGCTGGTTCACTCACATCTAACTGTGGAGTGCATTTGATTCAGAAAAGCTTGTTGATATGGTCTTGCTTTGTCTCCTGACTCAGTGCCAGAAATATGCCCTCACTGCATTATCCAGTATAGATAAGCACAGCTTTTCATTAATTTTATCCCAGGGTGAACCTTGAGGTGACAGATCTGCTGTTCTGGTTGCCAGCTGCTCCTGAGTATTTGATTCTGCTGAGCTGGTGATCTGTGGCTTAAATTTGGATGTCATAATAAAGCTGCTGTCTTCTGTGCCGAGAACTGGAGCATGCCCTTTCCAGGCAGCAGATCAGCTTTTTAGCTGATCTGGTGATGTCTATGAATTGAAGTCTCTGCTCGCTACATTGATATGCTAGTATTTCTGAATTTAAGAGTTGGGGGAGAAGTGCTTCTCACTCTTAAGAGAAGCATTCAGCAGCAGTACATTGACGTGTGTTGTTTTTCTGACTTGGTAGGACTGTGTTCCAGTTAACCAGCACAAACTTCCTCTCCTGAGTTTGTCAACACTGGTTGCTACTTTGGGTTGAAATGGACCAAGTTGATGGATTGCAGTCCAGGTGTTACTGAAATAACACTAAATGCTTTGAAAATGCGAAGCAGAAATAGACTTCTAAAGCTGTGATGTGGGCATCTTTTTTTTCTTCTTTAGATAAGGAATGGGGCAAGTGGTGACAGGATTCTGATAGTCAATGTAATTTAAGGAATACAATGTAATTTAAGGAAACTTGATGTTGCTTCAAGGATGAACTTAATCTGAATGGGAAATTAATTGTAATTGTAGAATAGATTGGAACTTTAAAATATAATTAAAACTAATTTTCAAATATATGAATACACTTAATATTTTAAATGTCTCTTAAAGTTCATGGAAGATCAACTCCTGAGGTTTTAACATCTCAACTTATTTATTCTTAAGAAGATGCAGTTTTTGTCCAATGCATGTACTGAAAGCCAAAGCATACAGATCTCAAAACCCTTCTATGCCCCAACATGCATATTAATTATATTTGGCCGTGTATGGGTAACAGCTGCTTAAAGAAGTCCGTCTGAGGTGATGTACAGACTGCAACACTGTTCTGGGGGGCATGGGCAAAATGAGGAACTGAGTTTTGAAATGCAGAAACTGTGGCCTTTACTTTGTCTTAGCCTACTATAATAGTCAAAAGCTATCGTCAGATGAAAAATAAAGAAAAATTATCTTATGTAAAAACAAAAATGAGAGAGACTTCATAAAACAACTCTGAACTCGGAAGATATTCACTTATGAATAATTGTTCTCTGATTATATTCCGCAAAATATTGTATGGCTTATTTAGCACCAGTCCTTCAGGAGATTGCAGGGATGGGATTTAAAGAGATGGAGGCCCGTGATGGAAATGCTGAAACTTCCAGGATGTTGCAGACAATTAAAGTAATACGATCTCAGTGACTAATGGCATGCTCCCAAGAACTTAGGAAAGAGGTAGCACAGGATGCAGGCTCATTCAAGCAGATGTTTCTTAGTCTGTGCTATGTATAGATCAAGAAAAAAAAAGTGCTGGGTGAAACATTTGCTTGTCAGGGATTCAGAATTTGATTTCCCTCTCCAATTTTAATTCTGATAAGATGTGAAGGGCAGATAAAGAGAGCAGAAGAACCTCATTCTATGGCTGGATTTAGTTATTTATGTAGTTTTCTCTCTGTACATTAAAGCTGTTTTGCCACTGGATAAAGTTTTTGCAAAGGACTTAGTGGTTTGGGGATCTTTCTGCTTTTTTTTAGTTTTATTTTTATAGTAAACAGAAAAGCGTGAGCAGAGATTGCTCAAAAATTCACACTGAGAGAAAGTCAGTGGTTTTTTTAATGATGAGGGATTTTTCTTCTATCAGATTATTGTTGCTTTCACTATTGGATGGAATAATTCATTACCTCAGAAAATCACTGCAGTATAAAATCTGTAGTTCTGTTCTGCTAAACATGCATGGCTAAGCTCCAGTCTCTGTTCTTCTCCCAGTAAACTGTTTGGCTTCTTTTGGGTTTACTGTGCAAGCTCATTCTGGCTCCACCCTTAGGTTTGTATCTGAAAACAAGGTAGTTTATGTAATTTGCAGTATTCCCAGTGCTCATTTTGGTTTTAAAGCTGTATACAAGCCAGCTGACTTGCCACCCATTGTGAACTAAAGTCATCTTAATAAATGGCAGGAATTTATATCCAGCTTTGATAACCTGACAGTTGTGTTCATTTGTGGTGGCTTTATTCTAACTTTTGTGGATGAACTGCATCAGATCAAGATTATTTTCAAGGGAAACTATTTGTCAGAAACTTGCTTATTGGAAAAGTGTTAAAAGCTTACCTGGTAATGTATTAGAAAGAATAATTTTTGCAGTAAAATTGTCACAAGACTGTTCAGTTCAGAAAACCGTTCACTTCAGAAATGGCTTAAATTGTTCCTCTTTCAACAGTATATGAATCACAGCTAGACAAGTAATGCATGCTAATTACTGCCACACTCTTTCTGCGCATTTATAAATTGCCTTTTCTGCACAAGCAACGGGTGATCTGGCTAATTAAATAGGCAAACGCAGTGTATTTCTGAGCTCCTTGGCTCTGTGGGGCCAGGATGCCATGTTTACAGTTGTGCTGTGCAGCTTCTGCACTGAGAAACTGTTTCTCTGTTCCTGGTAACAGGCACCAAGCCAGCCAGCATGACATTTGTTGTGCTAGCACCCATGACCACCAGGTAGGTGGTCATGCTTTCAATTGGCTATATGAATGAAAAGTCTGCTTGTTCTGTGCTGGTTTGGTCTCCAGTATCCAGGGTGAGCTTTAAGGGAAATATTCCCTTAAGCAAAGCACATCAGCAGTGTAAACTGACCCTGCCAGGTCTTCTCCCTCTAGTCACAGAGGTGACTGATGCTTTTTATGAAGAATAAGAATCACAGAGGTGAGTTTTCCCCTGTACGGATGAGACCCAACACTCAGCAGAAAAGACATAGTGGAGAAATTCTTGGACCTACTTTGAGCTGTAGCACAGGTACTTGTAAGGGACAAACTCGATACAGTTCAGGAGACCCAAAATGACTTCAGTTCTGATCTATCTTTGATAAACATCTCTGTAAATTTGGCCTTTTATAGACAGTGCAGTAAGCATGGGGTAAGCTCCTCTAGCTAGCACCGAATGCCTTAGGTCCATAGTTAACAAGTGTTACACTCTCTGAAGTGTGTATTTACACAGTTGCAAGAACTGTATGCACACAGCATCTCCGTGGAAGATCTCTAGCACAGTGTCGTGTTTCCATGGTTCAGACAGTTTATAAACTAAGAGAAAAATAAAAATGTCTTCTGGCCATTGAAATCTGAGCACAGTTTGCAAGTTGTACTGTCAGGCTTCTCGATCTTAAGTTTCATTTGTCTTGAAGTGAAATTTGCATTTCTAAGTATGCATGTGAAATTTTTTTTTTTTGAACGTTGCAGTGAGTTGTGCTGGAATGAGTGTTTTCTAGTGCTTTTGACACACTTGTTAAGTTCCATTCATTTGTGCTCCTTCTACAAAGAAGGACTGCAGTGACTTAAGCTTGTGGTGTTTATGACTGTGGAATTGCATTCAAATGTGTGAGAGGCACTGTCTGTGAAGCATATAAGTAGTCAGAAGATCAGAGTGTGTACAGATAGGAGGTTCTGGGTTTTGGAGGGTTTGGGGTGTTTCTTTTTAGTACATTCGTAGAGAAGAGTTTGGTTAAAAATCATGAACTTTTCCTGATATTTGGAAATATAACCAGAGCTACACAAAAAAATCTAACTGAAGAGGCACGTAACGCTTTAAGATATTAAAAGAACTAAGCAAAACAAATAAAGAAAATACCAAAACCACCACCAACAAAATTGTTTTTTATTTTGTATTTTATTGTAACACCACTGGTGTTTACCACCTTTATGATCAGAACATTATACAAAAGCATGAAATGAGTATTTCCTAGAGAATGTTAAGCAAAGAAATGAAGCATTTGTCTTACTCTCTTTGAAGTTAAGCCATGTGGATTGCTTATTGGCGGCATTTTAATTGTTAACTTTTAATTAGTTTCAAGATTAATGAAGTCTGTTTATATCTCTAAATTGTTTAAAGACAAATTCAAATGAAGACAAAAGATCTGTCAATCAGAACAGAATTCTACTTTCAAGATAAAAAGGAGATTTCAATCCTTGTTCTTGGAAGTCAGGGCTGGAGATGTGATGATAAAATGGGGAGGAGAGGCTTGATTTGGCAGCTTCCTGTGAGAGTAGCTGTTGCATTGTGCAGTGAGTGCACACGGGGGTGTTGCGGGGGACAGGCGTGTGCCCTCTTTGAGCACTGTGTTATTATCACTTGCACTATGGGTGTCTGATGGTTTGTCAGTGAATAATTTCCACACAGAACTTAGGATGCAACAGTTGTTTTTGTAAAATTGTGGAAAGAACACAGTGGAATTCAGGTGTCTGGTAATGATACATTCCTCGCCTATACCTAGAGATTTTTCCATAAACTGCAGTGTGTGAGCAGTTCTGAACAGGGATGTCAGGGTGTGTTAAGTGGGGAAAACAAAGCAAAAAAAAAAAGTTGGTGTAATTACTTGCAGTGTTTTTTTGTTGTAATAGCGTGAAATTGAAAACAACAGGGTAAGCACCATAGCAGTAGAGATCATGATAGAAAAATAACTTCTCATGGCAGATTTCTCCCTGTATATTGTTTTCTAAAAGCTTTTTCCTTTTTCTGAAGGCCATTGAAAAGTGTCATGTTATCTATGTGCGTGTGTCAGCCTGGCAGGGTAAATTTGATGGCGGCTACAATACATCTCCCTTCCTTCCTTCCTTCCTTCCTTCTCTCAGGGAGTGTTACCATAGCATTTCCCTCCCGGTGACTTTCTCGCAGAGCTGCAGATGGGATTCTCGCTATGAGCTCTCTGCTGCTCAGTCGGATACGCTCAGTACTGTAGAAGGAAAATGAGAAAGAAAGGGTGACTTAGCAACACGGATAAAGCTTTCCTGGTATTTCCAGGACATGAAAACCTTATTTGAAGCGAAGGCTCATTTTTATTAAATTGAAGATGGGATTTTTCTGTGAAAAGAAACAAATACTGTTTCTTCCCCTCCATTTTCTCCTGTCCAAGCAAATTGATTTGCAACAGTGACTGCCTGATCCTGGTGCTTATTTTTCTTTTTTTTTCTTTTTTTCCTTCTTTAGCTGTGGACATGGCTTGAAGAGTTGCAGAAAGAACTGCTTGATGATGTCTATGCAGAGTCTGTGGAGGCCGTCCAAGACCTGATTAAACGTTTTGGTCAGCAACAGCAGACCACTCTGCAGGTTACAGTCAATGTCATAAAAGAAGGCGAAGATCTCATACAGCAACTAAGGTAAAACAAGTTTTAATTTAAATCTCTTCTGGCATATGTCTGGTATTCTGCTTAGGCTTAGGCTTAGTTTCTATTTTGAGAGCAGAGATAATGACTACATGCTCTAACCTATAAATAAAATTTGTAAATATTAAGACTGCTATTATGTTTCATTATGTTCTGATGGTCTGTAACTCTGTTTGCAGGAAGCTCAGCTTATAAACACTACCTTCATAAGAGGGAGACTTTGTTTACGTAAGCTACCTTTGTAATAGAAGCAATTGTATGCCTTTGTAGTCTGGGAGATGCAGGGCTCCACAGTTTTTTGAGTTCTGAGCAGTGGACTTCTCATAAAGAGACCCTTGAAATTGTTTTGCAGTCTGATATGTCACATTTTCGTCGTGATGAGCATCAGTTTGCAGTCTATTCGTTAAGCAGTAATCTAAATAAACTTGGGACACATCTGCACTGGTACATCTCCCATTTGCTATGAGATTTGATGTTAATATACCTGAATTTGTAGAAGTTTTTGTACTACAGTAAAATACTTGTTAATTATTTTTTATTATCTCATGTTGATTTTTCACTGCCAGGAATATCCAGTGAAGTAAATAGTTATCACATGCCACTTCCTTTTCACAGAGAAAGAGCTTCTCTCTTTTAAACTTTACTCTTCCTGTAAGCAGAATGTCTTCAACATTTAAAGTGGTCAAAAAATAAAAGTGATGGCATTTTCTAATGCTTTTTCAACTATTAAAACATAATTTGGACTCCTATTAACAAAATATAAAGGCTTAATTTGCTTGTAATATGATTAGCACTAACTTTTTCTTTAAAAAGCCCTATATTTCACAGTCACGTGTATCATCCAAACCGTGAAGTTTTCTTTTTTTAATAACTGTCTTCCCTCCCCTCTCCTATCTCTGCTTTCAATAGGGATTCGGCCATTTCTAGTAACAAGACTCCCCATAACAGCTCAATCAACCACATAGAGACAGTCCTGCAGCAGCTGGATGAGGCCCAATCTCAGATGGAGGAGCTGTTTCAAGAACGCAAGATCAAGCTTGAGCTGTTTCTGCAGCTCCGCATATTTGAAAGAGATGCAATAGATGTAAGTGTCTGCTCTTGAATCTGCACAGCAATTCTTTTGTTGTTCAGGAACATTTATGCTGAGATTATTCTGTAGTTGCATTGGCATGTGATGCAAGTGAATGAAAAAGCTGTTTTCTTACTGAACTAAGACTTTTGGTTTGTATGAACGTCTGGGCTCTTTGATATTAATTCCAGCTCTGATTGCCTCCCAGTGCACATTTAAGCAACTGTTGTGTATCTTGTGTAAAATTGTAACGTACCATTTGCTTCATCTGCCAAATGTGGTTTGAATACCAAGGTGCCTTGATACATCTAGTATGACTACACTTAATATGACTTAAAAGACATGCAAGGTGATTTAGTACAAAAACTCTAAACTGTTGCTTTGTAGTAATATTACTCTTCTTTCTTTTTGAAATCAGCAGCATGTTTATCAGCTGACAACTGTAAGTGATATTCAGAATTCTTTGGAGATGTCGTATGAAATCTCCCTTACTCTCACCTTCTCTCCAGCTCTCAAATAAGAATCTTTTCCATCTCTAAAAATATCAAAAAACTGGTGCCACACCCCTGCAGGACTTCAGGCAGGTTTTGGATTGTACAGATTTTGGAGGAGGGTTGCAGCTATATCAATTGGAAAGGTTCTGTTTACATGCGTGGATATGCATAGAAAAAAATGTCAAAATCCACATGGAGCTTATGTTATGTAATTACTTTATAATTCAGCTAAGTTGACCACAAATGCTATACACAGTGACTGAAATTGTGTTAGTACTTCTAAAGGTTAATGGTTATCCTCTGGAATGTGATCTTGTTTGGCTATATGATGGCTTACCTTGACATTCTGGAAACCAGGAATTATGTTATAGGAGCTACTAAATTTACCTTTTCCCTTTTACGTAAGTAAAAGCCACAACTGTTGATTACATGCAGATGGTGTAAGAGCAAAGAGACAATTATTAGAAGTGATAGCTTTTAAGATTTTTTTTTTGTTGTTTCTTAAAATTGGGATTAAATATCTTTTCTGGAATCTAGTTTAGTTAGACAAATTGTCAGGTGCAGGCCAGGCACAGGCAGACACAGTTCCTTGATTTATGCCCTTGGAGGAAGTGAGACTGTACACTGCACAGTAATAGTAACTTCAGTATAAAGGAAGACTAAGAAGCTTCTCTATTTTAGTATTCACATTGCGGAGGTGAAACTAGTCTGCAGAGACTTCACTACTCAGACTGGGAGTTGCTGTCTTGAGTATGGAAGGGAAAGGCTTGGCAGAACTGTGATTGTAGTATTTAATTGGCTGACTGATGTGTGTGGAGGGACGTTAAAGGCATCCTCTTTTATAAGATTATCAGCATTTTTACAGTCAATGCAAAAGTGATCTCCAGTGGGTGGTGAGGCACTGGCACAGACTGCCAGAGAAGCTGTGGATGCCTCATACCTGGTGGTGTTCAGGGCCAGGTTGGATGGGGCCCTGGGCAGCCTGATGCAGTGGGTGGCAGCCCACAGCGTGGGGTTGGAGATTGACCATCTTTAAGCTCCCTTCCAGTCTAACCCCATTTGTGATTCTGTTATGTGGTTCTTTAATGCAGTGTTTGATGGGGTTGGTATGATATTCTCAGAATACTTGTATTGAGGAAGTGACAGCTGCAGGGTGCAAGGCATACTAAGAAAATTAAAGAAAGAGCTATGTTCAGAGTTTCAGTGAAGTTGATAAAGAGATTGCCCTGTATTGTATGTTGCCTAAGCCAGAATTTCTGTAATGCAGAAAGCTAGATACAGAAGCTTGGCTTTGCAGATGTGTTCTAGTTCTTCAGTACAGACTGGCATCATGTAGATAGTAGTACTTCTGTCTATATTGTTTGGTGATGTCCATGAGATTTTACAGTGGAAAGCTGTAAATCTTAACTTCACAGGTCTTGCTTTTTCTAATCCCGACACTTGGCATGCTTCACATTTTGGCCTATGCAATCTGAAGCTAAGGACCACTTACTGCATTAAAAGAGTTAGCATGTTTTGTTTATATGGCTTAGAAACAAAAAAATGTCACTTACTTAGGATTGCCAAGGAGATCTCTCAGGAAGAAACTAGGTTGTGTTAATCCTGGCTGCCAAGCATCTTCAGCACAGTGTTGATTGCTTTGCTGTCTCTGCTTTCTCAGCAAAGCATGTTTCTCTTTTCCCTCTCCCTGAAGGCAAACATTAGTTTGGAAACTTCCGGGAAGGAATGCAAGGACTAGTTCCAGGTCAATTGTGTGAAAGCAGAAGTTCAGCTGAAGTAATGTGATAATGAGAGGGAGCCAGATACTGCCTATGAACTTTCAGACATTGTTTTGACCTCCTCTGCCCAGTCAGTTAAGCCTTGGCTGTAGTGGCAACTCACTCAGGGGTGCATCCTAAGAGGATTTCTGAGTTTTTCTGGAAGACAAGTGGTGTTTCTAGCTTGTCTTACTGTTTGCAGAATGGTGCAAACTAAAATGGAAGAAAGGGCTCCCTTAGACACTGCAGGTTCATACTGTGCAGCTGTGCTCCTGGGGACAGTGGTGAAATTTGCTGCCAAGGTTACTCATCCTCTTTTTGTCCCTTTTCTTTCCTGCAGTAGTAAAATATTCTTTCTTTTAGTTATTGTCATTTATCCTGTAACTTCCCAGGTTCTCCTGCTCTTCTGATACTGGTGTAACTACAGCAACATCTCCATTTTGCTCCTGCTCTAAGCATATGGACTTAACCTTCTCTATCTTTGCTGTTGGTCATGAGGTCCTTGAAGGACTCTGTTTTGAATGCCTGTATTGACTAAAGGCAGGAAGGAGCAAAATAATGTATGCAGAGAGTCTGGTGTTAGAGTGAAGAAGTATTTGTAGCATAAGAAGTCTGTGTATGGACCTAGTCGGCCACATAGTAGTTCTGGAGGCAATGAATGCAGTCTAAAACATGTTTGTTTCTCTTCTGTGTGCATTTTTAACTTGTCCATCTCCTAAATACCTCTGTACATATGTCAGGACTTCACACAAAGCATGTTGCACACTTTCCAACTCACAGTTTTATCTCTACTCTATTTTTGGACGGTACTTACAAGATGTTTGTGAAGTCATCCAGCTGAAAAGGCAAGGATGCAGAGTACTGGATCACAGAGACTTAAGTCTTCTTCCTTTTCTGTTCAGTCTTTTTCTTTCTCCTCAGCGCATAATATTTTCTAGGTCCTAGTTAGCATTTAGTTGCTACAAGAAATGCAGTTAGACTCTTTTGAGAAGAGACCTGTGGTTTTTTATTGTTTTCCCATTCAGTACAAAAGTCTGCATCTCTTCTGTGTTATACTCTGCCTTATTTCCTGCCCATACTTCCTAAGTTTTAGCAAGTAAAAATGCTTCTCAGACATCTCAGACCTGTCAGACAGACTCAGATCTGTGTTTTTGTGGGTTGTCCATTTCCTGAGAGCAGTATTAATTTATGATTGTTTCTCTAGTTGTCTGTTACTCATTCACTTTTTTTCTATTTAATTAATGCTAACTATCTTGATAAAACCTTCAGAGCAGGCTCCTACTGAAAAAACAAAGTGTCACTTGTAAAGCAGAACTTGCAGGAGAAGCCTTGAAAAATGCAGGCGGGGCTTGACATTTTATTTTTGTCCTTAACTTGGCACTCAGTAAGTTTCAGATTTGCACAGTGCGTTCCTAATGGCTGAAATCTTGAGCCACCTAATTACTGCTGAAAGAATATAAGGTCTTCTGCCATTGTTAGGAACCCCAGCTGTGATGTGCACTATGACTTCTTACCTTCTGAATGGATGTGGGACCATGCATATTTATTTGAATCATAGGTTTCCTCATCTTTTAAAGAGGACAGGGAATGTCATGTTCTTGTACAAGGTCTTTCAAAACTACTTCAAATGAAGTATAGGCCATGATCTTAACTCCGCAAAATAGTATGGGAACAAGTTACCATTTTTGCTATTGTTCTTTGTTGTTGTTGTTCTTCGGATACAGTATCAGTGATATCTCTTAGCTGAAGTTGCACGCAGTGTTGACCTCTTAAAACTACCTGTCATTTTTATCAGACAAATCCGAGGATAGTGTGAAGGATCCTGATGGCTCTAATCTACTTAAAATAAAACATTTTATTAATATAAAAAGTGAAGCTTAATCACAGCAATCTCCTGTCGGTTTACAATGCTGACTGCTGTATTTTCACCCAAATTAATAGTAAGGTAGGCAAGTTGTTGGGCTTGGCCTTGAGGGGTGGTGGATTGGATTTATTTTTAAAACAGTGACTCAAATGAGCCCCATTAAGTAAAATCCATTTTTCAGTTATGTTTAGGAAGCTAGTGTCTGAAAGACACTGGAGTTTTGCAGTCTTCTTCAACACACAGTTTTCTGTTTCACCAAGTCTAACTACATTTCTTGAAGGTAATTTATGAATATTTTTAGCTGACCTAGATGAAAATGAGATGGTAAATCTGAGGTCTTTCATAATGCAGAGGATAGTTTGAAGAAGCAACTTTTAGATGTTTTCCACGGTTCTTAGTGAACTATGAACATAGTGTTATCCCAAATGGAGGGCTGCTGGAAAGCATGCTCTTGTTGATCTTCATGGGGACTATGAGGCCCCCAGTGAAGAGTAATACCGCTATCACTTGGAACCTTGTTATGAAGTTTGGGGTATTCTGCTCTGTAATGGAGCTTAGAAACTGCATCACACTCATTGAGCTTTATCAGTGTTAGAAAAAGTATAAAATTAATCAATTTTATGGACAAGAAAACTATGGCAACACGTTTTTACAAGAAAAATAAGAAAACATCTCGCTATTCTTTACCCTCTCTCAAAGGGTAATTCATGTAGTTTTTCATTGCTCAGCATTGTTAATTTTGAAAAGGCATTTGCTGGTATGTGTGCTAGAAGGAGGATTTTGAAACTCCTGAAGATTAGCTGGAAGGAGCAGGCCTAGGTGCATGAGAGCAGACAAGGATATTATTTGGAAGTAAGAAGTTTATCAGACTGGACTGTTAACGAGACTGGAAGTTTGTGAAATATTTCATGTCAGTCAAAAGGAGATGAAGATCAGAGGGAGGTGATGATGAGACAGGTTGGATGTGGATCAAGTAAAAGGGAAACAAATGAGGGAGCTGTGTAGGACTTTGTGAGAGGGGAAACCTGTGTGCATGTGGAGAGGAAGCCACTCATAACTCCTAAGTAAATTGTGTGTGTTGTTTTAAGTATACAAAGGAGAGATGAAAGAAGCTTTAAGCAGTAGCTAGAGGCTTTGTCTTGTGTATCTTCTTTCATCCATTGTCCTTCAGCTTTTGTGTTTTCACTGTTACCTCTGAAATGTGAGCTTGTCTGCCTGTTTGTGCTTGGGTAGAGCAGGCTGACTGGGGTTAGAGTTTGTAAGTAACTATCCTAATTGTTGGGTGCATTTTTTTTACAGTGTCATTTAAGTGGAATGGATTAGGAATGGAAACAAGCCATCAAGAAAGATTGTAGCTGGCTGCAGAAACGTGTTAGAGTTTATTTGATTTTGTTTTCTTTTAAATTCTGGATTTTTCTACAAGGTTTATTTTTTCAGGGTTTCTGTTGAAGTTACTGAGACAGTTAAACTACACAACTGTGATGAACCACTTGGAAAGTGTAGTGACAGACTCCTGCTCACAACAGATATTTATGCAGATAGCAATTTTGCCACTAATGCCAATTTGGCTCCAGACTCTCTTTTTTTGCTGTGTCTTGCTATAGAGTGGGTGTTTCCCTTCCCCATCAATTAACACTGTTCATGTTGATTTGTCCTACTCCTGAAACTGTAGAATTCAAGAGCTAAGATGACCTTTCTTCTTGATATCTACAGTTTTGCTTTTCCAGTGATCTGCAATAAAATTCCGTTGAAGACTTTGGAAAAATATATTTGAAAGGCTTAATGGTAACTAGACAGGATTGTCTGAAGTAAGTAATGGGTGCATCAAACCTGTGTCATAAGAACTCATTCCACCCATTCTGATCAACAGAAGCTGTAAGCATTATCTGTTGTACCTAAAAACTGTTCTGTATCTCAATTAAAAGGAGTATTTTATGTTTTCAGCCAGGTTTTGGTAAACACACTTGTGTGGATGAGCAAGGAAGGCTTTCCTGTTATGATACATATGTAAAGAAAATTCAAAACAACAATAATAAATTAAAAAAAAAAAAACAACAACAAACCTTAATCCTCTTCTCTAGACATTTTATGATGGAGAGTAAATTCCAGAATTAGCGTAGCTGAATGATTTATCCTTGCAAATTTAACTGCAGTATATTACTTTTTATTCTTACTCCATTCACTAAGTATCCTGCCTTTTGTGACAGGCAGTTCTTCTCAATTGTTTGTTAGAAGTTGATGGTGCTCACAGAGTCTAAGCTGGCACTTGATGTATGAATTATTGCTTGGTGTAGTCTGAAGAACAGAAAGGATGTTTTAAGTCAACAGTTTCCTTTAGAAGTGGAGATAATATTTTAAATCTGTTTCACAAGCGATGTGTTGATGAGCAGATGCTTCAAACAGTGCTGGGATACTCACAGTGTTGGGGACTTTGAGAAGGCACAGGTTGGTTGAAGGAGAGCTGTTGTGTTTGTCAAATACATTCTTTTGGATTGTTTGCCAAAACTGAAAACCTGTGTGGAAATGAGCCATGTCTGAACTATATCAAACCTGATCAGTGAATTGAATCAGCAGGTGACGCATTCCCAACTGCCATCTTAAGTGCAACATTGGAAATAAACATACATTGTATAATGGATTAGTGAATATTGTCTTCCTCCTTTTCTCTCAGATAATTTCAGACCTCGAGTCTTGGAATGATGAGCTCTCTCAACAGATGAATGACTTTGACACTGAAGATCTTACAATTGCAGAACAAAGGCTCCAGCATCATGCAGACAAAGCCCTGACCATGAATAATTTGACCTTTGATGTCATCCACCAAGGACAGGATCTGCTGCAATATGTCAACGAAGTGCAGGCATCTGGTAAGATGGCTCCTTCATAAGGTTTTATAAGAACTACACTGTTGACTTTCCATGGAATGTCTAAAAATGGTAGATGTGCTGGTTAAATGTAAACTGGAGAGATGCAGAAATTGGTTTTTTTCTTTGTACTCAAATCATTTGATAGCATTGGTGAATTTGTGTTGTCATTATGCTGTGCAATTGTTAAGTAGGAGTTGGCAACACCTGAAAATGTTTACTTTTCTAAAAAACAGAGTCCACGCAGGAAGTAATTAAAATTAGAGTAAATGATAGGGAGTTAACTTTATAGTTAAGCAGAGCAATTTCACCAAGTTATAATTTTCAGCAAATCTTCCTTTCTGATTTGTTACGGTCCTTCAACTGGTATTTTTTACCTGTATTCAGTTACCAAGGCTAAATCTCAGGCTTCTTAAAATAAACAAAAAAAAAGAAAAGTAGTAATAATAACTTGGTATTTTCAAAACTGTGCAAAAAAAAAACCCCTGTGCTTGTTTAAGCAAATACTCAAGGTTACATTTTGAGAGGGAACTGGAAAAGTAAGTTTACAACAGTGGAAATGACCTTGTGTATCTTGGTAAGCCTTAACTCTATTATAAACGGTTGTCTGCTTACAGGTGTTGAGCTGCTTTGTGACAGGGACGTAGACATGGCAACTCGTGTTCAGGATCTGCTGGAGTTTCTCCATGAGAAGCAGCAGGAGCTGGATGTAGCGGCCGAGCAGCACCGCAAGCACTTGGAGCAGTGCGTGCAGCTGCGCCATCTGCAGGCGGAGGTCAAGCAGGTACGAAGTCGTCGTGCCCTGAGCTGGAGGAGCAAGGGGGTTTTCATACCTCTTGGAAGTGTAGTCCTATAAATGAAAAATAACTTATATAAAGTCTTGCATTTGAAGAAAGGAAGGAATGACCTTGATTTGAGAACCTAAAGAAATTTCATCCAGTGTTAATGTTGAAGTGATTTTTTTCAATTTGCATTAATAATCCCTATTTGTATGTGGATATGTCACGTATTTGAAGATAATTTCAGCTTATTATTATGTAGATGGGTACTATCTTTTTTATCAAGGATTATAACAAGATTTCCATTTGATTTTTCTTTTGATTTTGGTTTGGTTTGTTATTTTTTTTGCTGCCAAAACTGGCACTACTGCTATTGTGTTTTCACACTTTACATAAATATAGCTTTGTAGTCATGTCAGATTATTTGATTGGAACACTATAGGAATTTTTCTACAGAGTTCATCCCTCAAGTTATTGTGGTAAAACCAGAAAACTGTCTTTCTGGCTTCGTTTTTTGGTTACATACTTGCTAGCAGTCTTTTAAGTACTCAGTAGAGGAACTTTAAGTGTAGTTATGTTACACTTCAGATTGATTTCTGTGGCAAGTTAATTCCTGTCTAATATGCTTAGGTTTACTGCAAACACAAAAAAGCAGATAAAAACATCCAGTGATACTTCTCCCTCAACTACAGTACCAGTTCTGCTTTGTGGCATCAAATTTTTGCACATCAAGCTTCAAGACAAGAAGGAAGAAAAATAGGGCCAGAAGACAAACAAATTTAAAGAAATCCTACAAAGAATTTTCTTGTCAACCTGATATGTAATAGATGCAGAGATGGTAAAAACAGACAAAAAATTACAATGTAGGAAAACCTCAAAAGACAGGAGGAGAATAGGATGCTCACCAAAGTAATGAAGGACAGCTGTATGTAGAAGAAGCAATGTGGAAAGGAAAATGTGATCACTTCATACAGGATAGGGACATAAAAGTAGAAACAGAGAAATAGTTGAGAGCATCTGACTCAGTCTGAACTTCACTTGCATTTACCAGCCAAACCTTTGATCCCCTGAAATATATAGCTTCTGGATTATTTATTACTCCAAGTACTCGCATATACTCACTTTGTAGAATGAATGCTTTGAGTGCCTTAACATGCAGCATCTACATGGCTCAGATTCTTTGTTTTGATTATAGTGTGTGTTCTTGGATACACCTATGTGTTTATATGTTTAGAGCAGTGTAGTCCAACCTTGAATCCTCAAGAATACTTTAGGATGCCTTGGATTCACACACTCAGATTTGATGTCTTGATGCATACACAGTCCACAGTGTTTGAGTCTCCAAGAATACTGTTCAGGATGAGTATGCTGGCACTCCATATAGTGCCATATGGATATGAAAACTTCAGTTGGACTGCATGCTGAAACAGGTGTGTCTTGTGATCGTATTCAGTTAGAGTAAAAATCACTTTATGAAACTAAACTTAAATCAAGCATTTACTAATACAACCACTCTTTCAATTCTCTGTTTCATTTCCACAATTTTGCTGTTGTTCTATTGATGCTTTCCTAACCTGCTGAAGAGTAGGAGAGGAAAAGATGCGTGGAGTGTGTGGTCCACTCCAACAGTGAGGTGATGGGAGTATGCCAATAAACAGTAGAAGATAAGCAGCCTAGGGAAAGAAAACAGGCTCACTGCTTACTGGAGCTTATGTTAGCCCTTTAAGTCAGGGCAGAGGGGAAGAGGAAGGGTAAGGAGAAAGTACTGGCAATAACTTCCTTCATGCAAATCCCACCTGCATTTCCATCCTAATCTGCAGCAAGCAGGAGTGTTAATCAGTGTGTTTGAAATAGCAGGTTCTGTGCAAGCTATCTGCTGTGTGTGATAGTATGCCAAGTCAAGAAGATCTTTGAATTAGTGCTGTTTAAACATTCTATTTCTTTGTAAATTCTCTAGGGAAGGCTAAATGTACTTTAACACAAAAGCTGTGTGTTTTATCATACTATACCTGGAAGAATTAATTTTTAATATAGAAATTTAGCTTAGAAATGCTGTTATAAGAAAAAGTAGAAATTAAGTAGTGATTTTAAAAATCTGCCCATTATGTTCTTCCAGACAAGTCTGTTCCCTTGAGCTTAGTTTCTGACTACAGTCTGTTGGACCTATATAGTTCCTAGGAATTTTCCCCTTTTCTTGCTCCTGATGCCTTGCCTTGGCTTGTTTCCTTGAGTGCTAGCAACTCCTAGGTGTCTTAACTAGACTCCCAGTATTTTTCATGGTCCTCTTTGCCTGCCCTGTGCTGTGATCTGGAAACCTTTCCTTGCAGAAGAAAAGACCAGAAGCTTATGTAGATAGAAAATCTGGTGTTGGAGCAGAGATTATGCTTTTGCTTTTGAAGATGAAGGAAAATGAAAATGGGAAAGATACTTGAATTTATTAGAAGACATCAAATTACAGTATGAAATAGTCCTGATGCACTTGATGCAGAATTATGCTGCTCAGTGGATATGCATTTTATTAGAGACAAATACAGAGCATGGTGTACTTGCAGGAATAATCAGCTGAACAAACATAGCACAGGGCAACAATTTTGCAGAAGAGTTCACAGACAACAGTGAATAACCTGAATTATTCCCAGCTTTACTCAGTAATTGAAAGTTTTTGACTGGAGTGACGGTTATCAGCTGGAGAGAGCTCATAAAAGATTAGTGAGAAGAGTTAGGAAGCTAAGCTCATACGGGAATGGTTGAAGACTCTGGGGTCAATGAGGAGTGGTGCCTAGAGGAAAGAGTAGAATAACTTTCTTGAGGGAAAGGAGATGGAGGGAAAAAAATGATGTTGAAGGTGATAAAATGTAATTGTATTATTGTTTTTTTGTGGACAGGATAAACCAGGTGAGCTAAAATTTTTAGGCATTAGGAAGAAGACTCATTGTGATAAGAATGTCTGGTGAAAGTGTGGGATGCCTGTTGCTGAAATTCCAAATAATGAAAAGGCACAGAGGGAGGGGCCTTAAGGTTACGCATACCTGCTGTTGACAAGGAATGCGCTAGATGGTTTTCTGAGGTTTCTCTCCACCATGGAATTCTTCTGTATTTAGTGGATGAGTCAGGAAGGCACTTGCAGAAAAGCAAATATCTTTAAGCAATAAGAAAGCACACAACAGTTGCATTTTTCTCAACAGTATTCAGAATTATTTTCTTTCTTTTCACTAAGCTGCATGCCCTCAATTTTTGTTACTGACGCTGGCTCTTCAGCAAATATTGTTTGTAATTCGATCCTGTTTTCCAGAGGTCATGCAGAAAACACAACCTTGCTTCAGTAAAAACTGAAATCACAAACATGTTATAGTTGACTGAAAGACACAAGTTGTCAGCTATGTGAAACAGGCACTTTGTTATAGTGAATGTTGTTGTGTTATATTGAATGTATAATTGACTCTGAGAATATAATTAGTAAATTATTTAATCAACAATTTCAGAACCGTGAATGTTTTTGTCAGTGATGCTTTTCTTGCTAACTGGCAGCAGAACTGTGTATTTTGAGGTCTTTTCCTTTGTTACAGGTCTTGGGCTGGATCCGCAATGGGGAGTCAATGTTAAACGCTGGCCTTATCACTGCTAGCTCTTTGCAAGAGGCAGAACAGTTACAGAGGGAACACGAGCAGTTTCAACATGCAATAGAGGTAAAAGCACTGTTTCAGTGACCATCACCAAGAATTCCTATGTTGTGTATCATTGCACTAAGGAGATGTAAGGGATGTTTCCTCTTTTTATTGCAGTAGTATAATGCTAATTATTAATGTTGAGAATAAACGAAGCTACACACATAGTGTTACGTATTCTGATTTTAAAAAATCAAAATGTGTGTGTATTCTGATATGGTCTCTTAATGTTTCCATTTTTGTTCAGATTTTACTGAAATTTGTGTATGGCCATGTGTCCTTCCCCCTGCCTTGGTTTCAAACCAAATATATTGGATTGGTCATCTGAACAAAAATTACGCAGAGCTCTTAAGATTTACTGGAACATGGTTTTTGGTAATTTAATGCGCTGTTGAGGGACTTGTGGTGACATTGATTGGATATAATGTTCTTTTTAAAGAACTTTAGCTGAAAATGTAATGTTCTTGTTGTTTGGAAAACTATTCTTGTAGTCTTGTAGTAATTGTTTCATGTTCTGCAATTTTTATGAAGTTCTGTGTTTCGCCCTCTGTTTTTTACAGTTTGAGCTACGTGTACCCTCATTTTAAGAGCTTTGGTAACTTTTAAGTATAAAAATCATGTGACATTTAGGTTTTCACCAATTTAAGGAGAGGTGATGAGAAAAGGCTAAATTCTGTGGTTTCTGGGTCACTCTGGATTCAGATATAATCATACTTAGTGTAGTTTAATGCTGAAGAATTTAGGCAAGTATATGTTTACATAAACAACTAAAATAGAAAGTTTGCTCATAATGAAGCCCTACGTGCTTGCACCTTTGTTTGTTTAATACTAATGCACAATAGACTGCCTTAAAGCTCTGAGGACAGAAATAACAATCAAGTCAAAATAAGATAAATCATTTCCATCTTTTTTTTTTTTTCCTCATCCTCATATTGAAGGAAAAGAAAATCAACCTGGAATTCATGATTATAAAGAAATTTACTGTGACATAAATATGAGGTGTGTGACTGAATACTATGCAGTAGTTTTCATTATAGGCTGCTAATCACTGTTGATCTGCTGATTAATCTCCATAGGATTTATTTTCTTTCTGTTGGCATTGTGAAGTTGTACAATGACTTAATATTAAACAGTTCTGTTTAGTTCATGAATATATGTGTATAGAGGTGTCACTGACAGAGTGGAAATGTGAGCCTTTACAGTCTTCAAGAAAATGAACTCAACTGCCCTACTGAACTCCTGAATTCCACATCTTTTCAGAAAACACATCAAAGTGCCCTTCAGGTTCAGCAGAAAGCAGAGGCAATGCTGCAGGCTAATCACTATGACATGGATATGATCAGGGAGTGTGCAGAGAAGGTTGCTTCCCATTGGCAACAACTGATGCTCAAGATGGAGGACCGTCTCAAGCTTGTGAATGCCTCTGTTGCCTTCTATAAAACATCTGAACAGGTACTGAAATGCTATTTGATCTGTTAGCTTTGGTTAATTCTTCACTGTGGCATTAAGCAGCACTACCTAGAAGACTTGGTTAACTGGATTTGTTTATATTCACTTTTATTTGCTTGTTTATCACAAAAAATGCTGCCTTAGGAACACAAACCATGTGTTTCTAAATAAACAGTACACAAATTGTGCTAACTGTTAATGGACTACAGTGTATTTGGTCAGGGTATGTTTGCTTCAGTTAGCAAAATTTGAAGAAGGTAGATTACCAAGTGCAAAGGGCAGTAGTTATTAGTGAAGATTCAAATCTCTGTCAACCTCTCCTGTCTCTCTGCCCTTTAACATTCTTCAGATCCTTAATTGAAAAAAGGCTTGTAAAACATTTCCAAAATGGAATACACCATATGAGTGTTTAATTGAGTTTCTGTTTGTATCAAGATATTTTGCTTAAACCATAAGCAAGTTGCACAGAGGTTTAAAGGAAGTACTTCAGACGATTATTGTGGTCTTTTGTATGAAAGTTAGAGAAGAATCAATTTAATTTGATAAGTCAGCAGATCAGTGAGGAGGTTGGTAAGGCAGCTTCCTGTGTAATCGTGTCTGATGCTCATCCTGAACTACACAGTTACAGAGATAGGAGAAGATGAGCTTCATTAGAAAGAGCCTCTTCAGCAAGTGCACTTAAGAAGGCCAATGATTGTAAAAGTAAAGCCTAAGTTTGTCTCCTCCCTTTAAGTCCCAGTCAAAACATGTTTGAATCTAAGTTATGTGTATAGGGTAGATTGGTTTTCAGATTCTTTTTTCTTGCATTAGGAATGAATTAAGAATTTTTGTTGTGCTGAATTATGTGTGAGTTGAACTCCTTCTGCCTGGTAGGTGTGCAGTGTATTGGAAAGCCTGGAGCAAGAGTATAAGCGGGAAGAAGACTGGTGTGGGGGAGCAGACAAGCTGGGTCCCAACTCCGAAACAGATCATGTTACCCCCATGATAAGCAAACACTTGGAACAGAAGGAGGCATTCCTAAAGGTATGGTTTTTTCACTTCTCATTGTCTTCTGTGTCTTACAAAACTCACAATTATGGTGCTGAAATGTGTGTGGTAAGCAACAGTGCAGTGCCCACTTAAAAGCTAGGTATGTGTCCAGAGCTGCAAAGATTTTGGAAGCGGCATGATAACTGCTTCTGATGGTGATTAGGAGAACATAACCACATTCATAAAATTGTAGCCAGTTTTATAAAAGTATTTCCTGCTGAACTTCAGTAGATGTCAGGTCTCCCACTGTGACTGAAGTGGAATTGGGAATCACTGCTTTGAGCAACTGTCATTCTAAAAAATACTTAAAAGCTTCTGCATTAGAAAAGAAGTGACAGTTATATAGTGTTACAGCTGCCTGTGCAACTCTTAGATGTACTTGGACTACTAGTACAGAAGGAGAAAATTGCTAGACAAGCATCTGGGAATAGTTGGCTTTTCTAATAGCCTACAGATAAGTGAAAGGTTTTCAATCTATCTAATGTCCTAGTGAAGGGGCTACTAATCATGCTGAGTAAAAGTCTAATGGGTGCTTGCAAAGCAGCATAACTAAGCCTATAACCAAAGTCCTTTTCCCAGTGTCGTCTTGAAAGATTTCACAGTATATAACTTAGTTTTATCAAAAGTCTTTTTGTTCTCAATGGATGGATGATAACAGTAAAAAATACACTAACTTAGCTCCGAGCATGCTGCCAAACATATCTTTCAGCTGCTGGCATGTGATTTCTCCACTATTGTGTTTAAAAATAATTTGAGAAATGATTTAATATCTTCATTACTGGATCTAACTATGCAACCTTTATCTAACCTTTTAAAACTGTGTTTTATGTTCTGCTTTTTAGAAATAAGATAGTCAGGCCACATATAGCACTCGGTGTATATTAAGATGAAGAAGGCAGCTGAGCTGAGTGAGGACTGAAAGTTCTCAAGGCCTTTAAAGAGCATGTCTTAATATCTGAGCACTTTTGGTTTCACTTCAGCAGAGCCATCACTTATTGTCTAAAACATTGATGGATGTTAGGCATATCCAGGTGATGTCAGAAGCACGTGCACTCTGTTTATGCAATAAATCATTTCAAGTGGCAGATACACAAAACAAACTTCTCTGTGATATCTGAGTCATGCTGAAAGCTCTAGAGGTAATTGCTTTTAGGCTCTTCAGATAAAAACTGTTTATTTTGTTTGTAAGTAAGGATTAACTGCTGTTTGTTGGGGAGACGGCTTTACTGGTTAGCTTGACTTACTTGTAGGAGAACTGAATAAGCAGCACTTTTTAAAAGTGTAGAGAGTGGGATATGCACAAAAAGGGAGAGAGGGAGAGAGGAAGGTCCTTCATATCTTTCTGGTTTTCTACGTGTGCATCTTCAAAGAAAGTAATACTGTTGACTCTCTAGGCTTGCACGCTGGCCAGGAGGAATGCTGATGTCTTCCTGAAATACCTGCACAGGAATAGCGTAAACATGCCAGGGATGGTGACACACATCAAAGCACCTGAACAGCAAGTCAAAAGTAAGGGGTTTCTTCTTTTTCTCTCCAAAGAGTCTGATCGCCATATGCTGTGGTGTGTTTGATGGGGGGGGACTGGCACCTGCACAAGTGGAAATGGTTCTGTCAGGCTTTGCATGAAGTAACTAAAATTGTTCTCACACTTGCAAAGAGTTTCCGGTCATCAAATTCTCTTATACTCACATTCATTTGCTCTGAATTTATCCCTTCTTACATGTAATCTTCTTGCAATTTGTCATATTAGCATCATGTTCAAATTTCTTGTGCAGGTAAGTAGTAGCAATGGTGATGCAGGAAAGAACCATTACGTGGAACCTGGCTTTTGTTAGAGGTAATTCAGCCTAGTGTAACATTGAGGTGTAACTTGTGTTGTGGGGAAAGGAGCTGAGAAATCTTCAAGGGTGAAAGTGGCGAAAGTACAGAAATTAATAGCATATGCATAAATGATGGATGAGGTAGGGAGAACAGAGCTTGGAGAGGGATATTCAGAAATAAATGCTACGCTTTAATCACTTATTTGCTAGTCATGTTCTGCTTGATGCATTTTGAAACTATGGCTGAATGCTCAGGCCATGCTGTAGACTCAGAAGCAGAGAAATCTAGTTGTCTAATTGCTGTTCGCAGTTACGCAAAGGGGAGTTGTGCAGAAGATGGAGCCAAACTCAGACGAAACAGTTGCAGAAAGGAAATATCAGAATGTCTATAAGGAAAAAATGTTACAACAAGAGTGAGAAAGTGCTGAATAGAACAGGTAGTCTAGAGAGGTAGTGGAATCTTTGTCTTTGCAAATTTTTAATTGCTTTGAAGATGAGATTGGATGTCACTTCTATGCTATATTGTTTTGTTGTTCTACCAGAAAAGGACACGTGGTCACTTCTTCTTTTTCCTAAAACAGGAAAACTGTTTGTGTTAAGCTTATCCATGTATCTGATGGTGCTCAAATTGAAAATCTCCCACTGCTGAATTTTTCCTTTTAGAGAGATAATAGTATATTGGATATTTCCAGGGAAATAATCAGATTGTGAGAGTTGAAGCTTTAACCACGTGCAGATGAGGCAAAGGATTACCCCATCCCCAAGGCATCACCATTTAGAGAACTCTGTAAGACAAAACCTCTACAGAGATGCAGACTATATTAAAAAACAAAATTGTTGCGGACGTGTCACTTAGCTCTTCTAGTAGTAGTAAAGAAAACTGAATCAAAAAGGAAGCAGTAAAGTGTAGCTACAGTGTTTCTTGAGAGTAAGAAAAAAATCTTAGGATTTGTAGACAAACTTCTCTAGGATTCAGTTCCAAAAGGGGTTTGTGCAGGAATAGTCATTCTGTTAGAGATAAATGTGTTCAAATGAGAAAAAGGTAGGAAAGTCTTTGCTAATTTCCTTAAAAATATTTCAGAATGACAGTGTTTTGTATGTTCTGCATACATTTACAATCCTAGATGAGTGATATACATTTAAAATGTCTGTGATGAATTTTTAGAAAAATAGAAAAGCAAAAAAAAGTCCCCAAGTAGGAAAAAAATAAATTATGTGTTCTTCCAGTCTTTTTTACCCCCAAAAAACCATGTAATAAAATTCTGAGAACTAAAGCTTCTGAGAGTTGAGATAAAACTAGCAAGGCTTTCTTTGTTTTGGGTCTTAATGATATAGTGGTAGCTGATCAAGTGATTTGAAAGTTCACTCTGCTATTCCTGTTCAGCCAGGTAAGTAAGTAAACAAAAGAGTCTTTTTAAATCTATTTTCTAAACAGATGGAGTTAAAAAAAAATTAAGCATTTGTTTCATCTTGGAAAAATACATCACACATCTGTTCTGCAGGATCATTACATGCTCTTGTACTCAGATGCGTTCTTGAAATAACATGTAGACTGTGGTCAGTACATTCAGGCATTAGAAGAGTTAATAAAGTGGAGTAACCTTTGAATTTCCGCAAAACTGCTGAACTGAAAAAGAAAAGGAAAAAGGTTACAAAACATCGCATACCTTATTCAGTGGCACACTTGATCCTTACTCCCAGGTGCAGACTAAAATATCTAGAAAAGAAATTTTTTAATCTAAACAAAGTTTATCTAAACACATTCTTCATAGGAAACTAATCACAATGGATACTGAACTCTGAAAGTTGTCATTCTGTCCCTTCATACTAGTGTAAATAATTTTCTTGACGTGGAGTTATAGCTGTTCAAATGCTGTATCAGACATCCTGCCAAAGCCAATTTTTAGGAAGCAGTTGTAGCCTGAAACTTTGTTATGGCAGATGAATTCAGTGACAATTGCTGGAAGCTCAGAAACGTATCATCTTCATCTTTACTGCTGCTGCTAATTTTGTGTGCTTCTTTCTTACCTCTGCTTCACAGGCTGCAGCTGAACATTCATGGTTGATGAGGGAACTTTTCTCTAGAGGTGATCATATTTTTAGATAGAGAGTGCAGGATGTGTAGAGACAGGCTCTGAGAGATTTCTGCTGGTAAGAACCTGAAGAATAAGCTGAAAACTTAGGAACTAATTTAGTTTTGTAACAAATGTTGGAATTGTAGAAAATAACAACAGTACTTCAGAAGCCTTGAAATAGAGCTGCTCATCTAAATCTGATATTAAATGTCTCTGTTCTGTAACTTCCTATGAGTATTTTTTCTGTTCCTTGTCAGTCCAAGAAATTAATGGTGGTAACACTAATGGGACTCAGCCAAATGTCTCTCACTGGCTTGCCATCTGTATCATGTCCTGACAGAACAAATGCTGTTCCAATTAGTTAAATTCACCTTTCTTGCTGAGTGTCAGAACTACTTCATTTGCGTCATTATCAAGACTTTTCTTTTTATATGGCGTCTAGTTGGGGGTATTATATTATATAATGACAGTCCCCCAGAAATCTGGCATAGATTCTATGCAGGCATTTCAGATGTGGCCTAAGGCAGAAGTGAAACGGAGAAAGCAGGTGAGGCAGTGTTGCTCATTGCAGATCAGCACATGATTTGGCAAAGGGACAGACCAATTGAGGCATGTTTGAGGGTAGCCTGCCCAGCAAGAAGATGACATTGGCTGCAATTACAAGATTCCAACCAAAAGCAAACTCTGGGTGATCTCAGTGCTCTGTGTCAAATGGGACCATGGTATTTCCAAGAGGGGAGGTATTGGCAGCAGTGCAGTCAGGTTTCATAATCCTTGGGGAGGCAGTGGGAGGTAATTGTAACTGGTTCCAGGTTACCCATAGGTAGAGATGCTTTTCCCCTTAGGCTCCCTTTCTCTGATCTTAACTGTCTTAACGGTTGGTCTCTGAGTTGTTTGCAAGTAAGGCATGGTGGACTAGAACCTTGGGGCATGGAGATACAGAGATTTTGTGATACCTGGCACATGAGACTCTTCATTCAGTTCTGGAAAATATTCAATTGTGGGTGTCAGTAGAAAAACAAGTAAAGCATGGTTGTGAAGAATGAGCCTATTTTTTTTCCTTTTTTCCTTTTTCTTTTTTTTTTTTCTTCTTTTTTTGTCTCTTTTTTTTCCTTTTTTTTTCCCTTTTTTCCCTTTTTTCCCTTTAAAAACAAAAAAAAAAATTCTGTTTGTTTCAAATGTTAGAGACTTTTCCTTGGGTTTTTTTACACTTCTGACAGAATCACCTGGCAGAGATGTATCCATTCCCTGGATTCTAGCTTGCTATCTCGGTTTGCAGTAGCTACCAAATCCACTAGGGCTGCTGTTCGGAAAGAAGCAATGAGTAAACTGAGCTTCACAAGAAACTGCTTTGTTTGAAATGAAAAACAATAATCATGAAAGGAGCAGAATGCAGATAAAATCTTAAGCATACTGTAAGCAAAAACCCTTTGCCATCAAAGAACTTGCAAGTCAGATACAGGGAATTGCAGGATAACAGTAATTAACTCCTCAAAGCTGCACGGCTTCTGACGTTCAGGAATGGAATAGCAAAGAGTGGATACCATTATTTGATTATATGGAGCTTCTACCAAGGCCCAATGAACGCTAATATTTGAGCAAGTCAGCATGCTCAACTACACTGTTGTTGGAGTTGTTTTGTTGTTGTTGTTGTTTTCAAAAGGAATTACAAATTTAGTGATTTTGTGTATTTTTATTGTGCTGTGATTATGTTGTGTTTGTTGTTGTAGTGACTTATGGTTACATATTTACCCGTATGTATTAAATACTTTGTAAGAAACTGGTATATCAAGAAAAATCGGTTCTTTTCTATGGTTAATTTGGAACCTCAGGCAGGTTGTCATTACTTGTGTAATTGTGCTCACTCTTTCTGAGAAAATTCTTCAAGAACTCTTTGTCATAATACATTTTGAAGTCCTGTATAAGTAGCAGATCCAGTATGAAAAGCATCTGAAAGAAGAAAAGGCATTATTAATAGGTTTTAATTACATCTCCAGTTTCTGTAACCAACACTTCTGTAAGTAGTATTAACAAAGGAAAGTATCACGACCAAGAGCAAAACAGAACATCAGAAAAGGTGCATTACACATTCTACAGCATAAACTACTTTCTACCACTGATTTTGATATGTTATTTCAAAATTGGTTGTCACAACCTCTGATGAAACTGTTTTTATTCCTTCAGATATCTTGAATGAACTCTTTCAGCGGGAGAACCGTGTGCTGCATTATTGGACCATGCGTAAAAGACGTCTTGATCAATGCCAGCAGTACGTGGTGTTTGAAAGAAGTGCCAAACAGGTGAGAGTTCTATATAAAAATTCTCTCCGGTATAATCAGGGTTTGACATTGACTGGCTTGTCCCACTGTTAGAAACTTGTCGCTGACTTCAGTACTTCAAAGGTCTGAAAGATCAGTAATTAAATTAAAAAGTAAGAGGAATTATTTTCTTTTAATACAGAATATCTAATTGCTTCTGCTGGCTTGGTCTCCTGCTGGCTAGTCTCATTTCTGCAAGTTTGTGTTTGAAAAGTTGTTACACTTGTTAATTTTCGCACACACACCTAATGGGCCAGAGTCATAATGGCAACATTTTTCTCACATGCTGCAGTGGGAGGGGATCTAATTAAATTGATTGGCAGTTCAAGAAAGCAGAAAAGTTGGATAATTCATTGAACAATATAACTGAACGGCTGAGAAAGGTTTTGCAGTTTCTGTGTACTTGTTTTCATGGTTTCTTAGGTTGTAGATCATTCTTATGTTTTTTTGTTCTTTGTTTTTTTGTTGTTGTTTGTTTGTTTGTTTGTTTTTTAAGTTTAACAGTCTGGAAATAACCATTAAGTAATTAAATAACTACAGCTGAAATAATCTCCTTTACTAATCATAATACTAACCCTAAAATTAAGCATGGGATTCCAAGATGGAATTAGTGAATGGAATGATCTGCAGATATGTTTTTGTGTTGTTTTTTTTTTTTTTTTAAACTGGATGCAGGACAAAGAAGGAAGCTCCTGTTCTGCAGAAAACAAAGCGATATCCATAGTGTGAAATATGGTTAGATGTACTTAGCAGGACTCAAAAAGCTAATCTTTTACTTCTTTCTGACAACCAATGTAGACAGAGACTTAATGACTGGGGGTCTGTTTTGATCTCTTGAAATATTTCTGAAATCTGTCTTTTCTGATTCCATGAAGAAAGTAATGCAAGTTAAATCTCAGAGTGGAGTTAAATATGAGCAACAACATTCCCCCCCGGCCCCCTTCACTGCTTTCTAATAACTTTAACTTCAGCTTCTGCCGAGCATGTGACCTACTTGCTTTTGTACAGAGGTTACTGACTAATGGTCAAACGCTAGAGATAAAGATCTGTCAGCGTTTTCATTGTAAATCCCATTATACAGCTGCCTCCCATTTAGTCACTCCCAACTTTATTGGAACACTACACTGATTAACCAGAAGATGAAATTACCATTATCTTCATATAAATTTTTGTTGGGAATTTTTGGGAAGAACCTATTCTTTGTACTTTCAGAACGCTATGCCATGCTGTAGAAAAAGATAACATAGTAGTTTGCAAGAACAATGATAGAATGACAAACCATTCCAGAATTAAGGACTTACCTGGCCTCTAAATTTCACTAGTTTCTGTATGGTGATGTGTGTCTCCAGCATACAGTTCTGATCTTCGAATGAAGTGAGCTGGCCTAAACTGTAGGAATCAACATCGAGATAAATTTCGGTCATGTTGCGACTCTGTAGAGCTGCCAAGAAGTAGTGAAAGGGTGACATTTGTTGAAGGGAAGTTTTGTTTGTCACTCATACCAGCACTGTGTAATAAAACCATGTAAAAAAAAAAAGAGGGGTGGACTAAAAATGTTGAAAACAAGAAGTACCAAAATAATTGTTATTTATGATATCAACAATACTCATGCTTCTTGTCCATATCATTCTTCACTGTCAAAGTTTGATATAAGAATGACAAGAAACATCATACAGGCAACCAGTTTATGTACCTCTCTTCTTTACTCTAGACCAGGAGTTCTTGATTTGTTTCCATCAGGGACACAGGACTGTCTCATCAGGCTTGCATCCACACTAGCATCAATTAAGTAAATGGCATTGTTGTATGCCTTACAATCTTTAAAATTCAGACATTCACATTCAGTATTCTAACCAAACTGTATTGAACTCGTTGAACTCTTTGAAATTTAATGCTGGCCTTGTCAGAACCAAAAAGCTATTAAGTTCCTGTGTCTCTGCACGCTGCTGCAGCTGGCTGTATTAAGAGCTGAAAACAACTTGGCAGTGCGAGTCTTCAGTCACGGATTTGATTTTTTGTGTTAAGCAGCAGTTTGTGAGGACTCTATTTTTTTTCCTAGTAGAAGGACAGTAAAGTTCATCACAACCAGTATGTTTTAAAGGACAGTGCATATTAATGTGGGCAGAACACAGACCATAACATGAGGCAGCATGATTTATAATAGTAAGAAAGTAAGGTGTTAGGATGTGGAAGGGAAATAATTTTAGTATGCGATTATTTAGTAATTCAGTTTCAATAACAAAATGCTATTGACTTTTACCAATGTACGTACATTAATTTAACTGATAAATGTCACCATTCCTCCTTTGCTTTACGTTTAACTTCTATGAGTACATGTAACTACGTACCATACTTTGTGACACTGGAATATATATCAACTTAAGAGTGAAGTGATTATTAAATCTCAAGTGCAGGGGAAGTTTAGCATATACATTTGTCTAATGTAATAATTTTTAAAGTTGGAAAATGCATATTTATGTTGAAGTTCAGCAGGCCTGTGTTGCAACTAAAAAGTGGTTTTTGCTCACTTCTGGAGTATACTAATGAAACCACAAATGCCACAAGTGGAATAGAGTAAAATTTAACTGACACCAACTTCTGTTCATGAAAAGCTTATTACAGTTGATATCTATTGGCAAAAGTATGTTGCCTTCACTCTTACTCTTCTTTTGTTCTTGATATTTATTTTAGGCTCTGGAATGGATTCATGACAATGGGGAGTTTTATTTATCCACACATACTTCCACTGGTTCCAGTATCCAGCATACTCAAGAGCTGTTAAAAGAACATGAAGAATTTCAGATCACAGCAAAGGTGAGATAAATAAAATTACATACTATTAAAAAAACAAACAAGCAAGACAATAAGGATGTCTGTTAAGCTTTGTTTTCTTGTGTTGGCTTTATCTCTGTATTTCTACTTAGAAAATAATAGAACAAAAGAGAATCAGAAGATAATCACTGTGTTGCTTCAGCTTCATCAGCCTGATGTGCAATTGATTTCTCATGACAGAATTGATTTTAAAAATGGTTGAAAACAAAACAAAACAAAAAAAAAACAACCAGAAACCTTGAAGGTCTTTGATTTCTATTCTTACATCCTCATGTTTGTGGATTGCTCCATGATCATTTAGGATATAAAATACAAGAAGACAAATTATTCATGTGACATTTAATTAAAAAATAATAGAAAAGTATAAAAATAATTACTCCTTAGATTAGTCTTTTTATTAAAGTCTGCAATTTACTGTATGTTTTTGAGTTATTGCAGAGTTACAATCTGACTCTGGAGGCTTATTAGGGAATACATTCTTAATCCATTTAAGTGCAAAGTACATAACAAAAATCATATCAGTCACAGCACTTCAGTTAAGTCCATGTATAAAGAGAGGAAGACTCCTGAGACTTTGTGGGTCAGGCCCAATGTTAGTGCTTTGGTGTAGTGAACAAAATACCTTTGATGGGATCAAAATTCATGTGTACTAGTGCGAGGAAAATGACCACGTTCTGAAAAGCTTGCCCAGGAGAATTTAGTCTCTGGATTAGATATGGAGCATGTTTTTACTTCTTGTCACATAAAACCCAAGAAAACCTATATTACAGAGTCATAGAAGTTAGAAGGGACCTTCAGAGATCATATAATCCAACCCCTGCTAAAGCAAGAGTTGTTTTAGGTAGGTTACACAGGAAAGCATCCAAGAGGGTTTTGAGTATCTCCAGAAGAGACTTCTCAACCTTTCTCTGGGCAGCCTGTTACAATGCTCTGCCACCCTTGCAGTAAAGTTTTTCCTTGTGTTCATATGGAACATCCTGTCTTCTGGTTTGTGCCCATTGCCCCTTGTCCTTTCACTGGGCACCACTGAAGAGATTCAGTGACATTTCTTTAAAGAAAAAGGTATCTATTTAAAGGAACAAAAGGTAGAAGCTTGCTCCTTCCATGACTTCTCCACCTGTACTTGGTAGCAGATTAAGCAAAATGATCCCCTTCATGACAAGTAGAATTAGTAATTGTTTGATATTTTCCTGTTTTCATAGCAAACCAAAGAGAGGGTGAAGTTGTTGATACAGCTGGCTGATGGCTTTTGTGAAAAAGGGCATGCTCATGCAACAGAGATTAAAAAATGTGTCACGGCAGTGGATAAAAGGTACAGAGACTTTTCCCTGCGCATGGAGAAATACAGGACCTCTTTAGAGAAAGCTCTGGGTATTTCCTCTGATTCCAATAAATCGGTAAGTGAAATTGGAGTGTGATAATCGACACATACAAAAATATATATATATTTGCTTCCTTTTGATTTATCTGTAGTTTTCTTCTGACTCCTTCCTTAATCAATTCTTTCTTTCTTTCATGAAGAGCAAAAGCTTGCAGCTGGATATAATCCCAGCCAGTGTCCCTGGGTCAGAAGTGAAACTGCGTGATGCTGCTCATGAGCTTAATGAAGAAAAACGAAAATCTGCCCGCAGGAAAGAGTAATGAATTTATTTATTTTTAATAACTGAGAGTGCATAAATCAATCCTGATAATGAAGCAACTGTCATGACTTGTCTGGAAGCTTAGAAATTGGATAAAAAGTAAAAGAGAGTAATACTATTCAGTAGCTCCTACTGCTTTTCGTTCACATGCTCATTCTAATAGGAGAGTGTAGCATGTCTGAATCTCAAACTTTCAAAGCCATCCTAGACTTGTGTTAACCTGCTTTTTTTTTCTTTTTTAGAAATAATGTGAAATAAATGTGTAAGGAGAGGAAAGAGGATAAGCATTTGAGAAAATTTCCATCTCTTTCCCCATTTCTTTTTGCACTGGTTACTAATGCAAGAGTGCTATCTCTCATGTTTCTTTCATGTCTTTTTTCTCATAACATTTCAGTTCTCAGACTTTCTTAGAGCAGTGGAAAAAGCAAAAGCTGATGAGAAATGTGTATTCTGGTTATTATGTATTCAAAACGATTATACAGATTGAGATTTGATTAGTCTTTCTGTTGTCATCTAAGGTTTATTATGGCTGAGTTGATTCAGACAGAAAAGGCTTACGTAAGAGACCTCCGAGAATGCATGGATGTAAGTTTTCTTTCTCAATGATCTTTGAAGACAAGATTCAATCTGTTGCTTTCTACTTCTTTCTGATTTTTAAAAACAAATGTTTAGTTTGTTGTCATAAGACCCAATTAACTATTTTTTCAGCTATTATGAAGAAACCTAAAATTACAGCTTGATATCAGCCTCTTCAGAATTCATTCTATATGTTTTGCTTTTGCTTTCGTCAATACTGTTTATCTTTTTCTTTCTTTCTTTCTTTTTTCTATTTTTTTTTTTTTTTTTGGAGAGGGAGGGAAAAGGGAGTGGTTTAATTTATGTGCTTCGCTTGCAAGAGAGGACAGCTTGCGTTAATTCTCTTATTATGTGTATCACATGTTCTGCTACTCACTGACTTTTTGAATAGAAATTCAGGGAGATTCCATGGAAAGGTGCCCAATGTTTGTTATGTTCAAGCTAGTAGTGTTCAGTGTTAGCTGCTACACACAACATGAACTTCTAGACGGGAGACATGACCTTGATAAGCAATATCCTGAAGCACTAGAGGTTGTCAAGAGCACTATGCATTTTAAATGATGGAGTTTCAAGGACTGTATTAAATTGTCAGTTTTAGAACTTAAGTTTTCCTGTCAAAATCACAAGGTCTGTGTATCACAACAGACAATGTCACAACTGGTGTTGATGCTGCTGCGTGATCTTCACCAATTTCTCTCTGTGAATGCATGCTTACAGATACCTGAGTGCTTCTGTTCAGCATTCTAATGACCTTTCATGCATCTTTTTTGTTCTGGGCAGACATATCTATGGGAAATGACAAGTGGAGTTGAAGAGATCCCACCTGGTATTGTAAACAAAGAGCATATTATCTTTGGAAACATGCAGGAAATCTATGAGTTCCACAATAAGTGAGTGACTTATCTCTCATTTCCATTTTACTAGTAAATCCACATGATGACCTAAGGGATTTCCTAATGAAAATATTGTGCATATGAATAATGGACTCTTTGCCATCAAAAATCTAAAAGATTTCTCCTCACATTGCTAAATTGTTTCAGTTGTTCCTTTTTGCAGCTTGGCATATGCCATTAGAAACTCTCTTTTTCAATCTCAGACATCTTTGAGCTTTTAAGAAATTATTTGGATGCATTAAAATACTGCTGTAGGTTTTCCAGTTGTCATGAAGAGATGGAAATCACTAAACTCAACAGAATACAGATATTGCACAAACATCAATATCTTTAGTTAATGTGAGCACCCAAAAATAATTCAACCTTTTATTTCTCTTGACATGAAGACTAAACTTTTCCTGAAACTCAAAAAGTAGGGAACCTTCTAGATGAAGAACTACGTTCAATTTTGTGTACTGCAAGTATGTGCTGAAGCAATTTCTGATCTTTGCATCAGAACTTGTATTGAATTGCTTTATATTAGTTCTTATATTACACATTTGTCACCTATTCCTTTCTTCCTATGTTAGCTCATGCTGTTAGTATGAATTAGAGTAAGTTTTCTGTCTTCATTCACAGACAACAGATCAATATCAGCTGCTCTAATGAAAATATTTCATGTGCCTTACACTGTATTTTTTTTCTCTATCCATAGTATATTCCTCAAGGAGCTAGAAAAATATGAACAGTTACCAGAAGATGTTGGACACTGCTTTGTGACATGGGTAATGTACTCAGAGTTGCATATAGAAATAATAAGGGAGATAGGAAGAAGGGAAGGGTGGATAATAGATCTCAAATACCTTTGTATTTTGAGTTTCTGTAAAACTATTTTTTGAAATTTGAGTAAAATTTTGTATATCTTTAACTGAAAAATAATTAAGGTATGGTTCTCCGATGCCAGTGCTTTGCTCCTCTGAAAGTTTACGTGGGTTGCCTAAACATGCATGTGGATTTTTCTTTAGTTCAGTATCTTTTTATTAGCTATATATTATCTACTTTTACATACGTTACTGTAGTTTTCAGTCTCATTTTTCTGATACATTTTATTGTGCTGCCAGACTTGAAAAATAATTCTATGTCATTTAGTTCCTTGAGACAGAAGATAAGTTCTTTGACAACTGTAGAAAACATTTTTGAGACAGAAGTTATGCTCTCTGATAACCTGTATAAATTTTCATTTTGATCTGCAGGCAGACAAGTTCCAAATGTATGTTACTTACTGCAAAAATAAGCCAGATTCCACCCAGCTAATATTAGAACATGCAGGAGCATACTTTGATGTAAGTACTTTATGTCCATCTTAAAAATATGTTTTGCCATTTTGAATAATGTACTTATATTTATTTATATGAAGTGCCTTATTTCTTAAGAATATGCAAGTTTCCTGTTACTAATAATGCAATTTACTGTCAACTTAAGAAAATCAATCATATCTCTTACTCCCTTAATTTATATTCCTCAATTGGTCTCTTAAATCTGTCAGATCAGTGTTAGAAGTCACTGTTACATCACAACAGTTCAGAAGTGCAAGCAGGTTTGGGCAGCAACAGCCAAAACATAAATCTCCAGTTCTCTCAAGCACATTCTGTAAATCTTAGCATTTTAATTTGCTTAGGTTGCATTGTACAAAATAAAAATGACAGTCTTTGTTAAATTTCTTGGGGCAGCTTTAACTTGTAATTGATTGCAATGGTAATTCAGTTGACTTGCACTGTTCATAGCTGCTAAACCAACCATTGCTCCTTCAATCCCCAAAGTTATTCGGTCTACACATAACATTCCACTTAGGAGAAGACCAAAGTGTAGCAGCTGTTAGAGCTTTTAGAGAATTTTGGCTGCCTTGAAGGACATGTTGGTATGGTTGAACACACATCTATAGGTGATTCAATGATGTTGCTCTCTACTCCTTTTTGTTTCCACCTTTCCTGTGCTGAGCTACTAGTAGTGACAACAACATTTTTTTAGGATTGTTTACAAAAGCAGAGAGGGGGGCATTTAAGTAATAGTATCACTGAAGCTCTTTCTGTTAATTTCAAGTCTATCACTAAGGTGATAAAGATTCTAAAGGTAAAGTCCTTCTGTGAAGCCCCTGTTTAGTTTATGGTCATTGTACAAGAGCAGATGGGCTACAGGAAAACAGGCAGATATGACCAAAAAATTTCAAAGAAAAAACTTAGTAAATGCTACTTTAAGAATCAATAAAGGGCTCTGATTAATTTGTATTAAAAATTTATTCTTGCTACCATTTTTGATGCAATGTCCTTTGATCCCTGTATTTTACTACTGTATCCAGGGCTCTCAATTTCCTAATCTGTTTTAGGTAGAATAGAAAAGTGAAGGCATGACTGTATACAGGTAAATTCAAGGGGTTGCACTGAAATTCCCATCTTGGGAATTTCTGATACTGTAATCATGGTTTAAAAGCATATAGCTACGGTGCATCAACCTGCTGTTTGAAATTGTGTGGTTAAAATACATACAGTACTGTAATAAATGGCAAATGCTGGCCTTGAAATTCAACCATGATTGGTATTTGAAATCTGTAATTCTTCCCTGTAATTATCACATGATTATATTTTCCTCCTTTAGCTTATTGGAGGACTTGTTTGTTTTTAAGTGGCTCTGCTTTCTTTTCAGTCTCTTGTGTAACCTCTTTCCTTTGGTTAGAAAATGTTACTTCTTGCTCCCCCTTGTGGCTCTGTAACAGCTCTTGGGGAAATACACTCCATAACTATCAGTTGATTTAGCAGATGATGCCAAGAAACTTATTCCTCAGCCTTTATGCAATAGTCCTCACTTTTCCCTGGAACACTGAGATTATTTTTTTTTTTTCTCTCCTGAAGGTAAAATAACAGGAATTATAGATCTTACTTAATAAAATGGTTGCCACTTGTTCGATATCCCTCATCACTGCTATTTGAATTTAGGTTTGTTGAAACATTTTACAGGTGTACCCTTAGATGTGTTTATACAAAGTGAGCAGGCAAATGCACAGTCAAATCACTTGCTGTGGCTGGAATGTATTGTAGAATGTATTGTCATCTTCTCATTTATTTACTTATTTACTTCTTGCTAAAATAGAAATGTTGGCTGATGTCTATCACATAGCCATCAGAACAGGCTTGAATCTGCTTGTGGGTACTCATAAGTCCTCAAATGTTTGCTTTTTGTATAGGAGATACAACAGCGACATGGACTGGCCAACTCTATCTCTTCTTACCTTATCAAACCTGTCCAGAGGATAACAAAATATCAGCTTCTTTTAAAGGTCAGTACTAATTCAAACTTCTTTCTGAGATTCTGCTGCTCATAAGAAATCAAAGCTCTTTCTGAAATCAGAAAGGCTTTTTTACTCTTCCCTCTGAGACTACAGCATCCTGAGCAGGCATACTTTTAAAAATCACTGAAAATGAAAGAAAGCATAAATAAGAAACCTCTAGTCCAGATTTCTGTAAATCAAAAAGATAACTCTCTATTTAGTGTATACCTAGAAAATATCTTTAGCATTTCTGGAGCAAACAAGTAATTAAGGGCTGCGTAAACAGGCGTATTTTTTTTAAATCATTTCTGCAACAAATTTTCTACAAACCATTAACTGTGTTTATGGTACAAACTACTGTAAAATACTGGTATGTATGTCTATCAAATACCTGCACATTTGTTACTTCTAATGTTCCTAGTGATGTCAAGTTGGAAATGGATCTACTGTTTTAGTTGAAACTATTTTCTGTTCTCCCCTTGCAAAAAAAAGATGCAGCTTGATTAAGTTAGAACTTACAGAGATAGGCTGTCATGTTGTAGAAGTTTTGGGGACCGATTTCAACAGTTGTTGAATCTAAATATGTCTTAGGTGATGCTGTATTGAAGGGATAGGATAGATTGATTTCACCAGTCTTTTCAGAGCCAGATAGCTTTTCTGCATAGTAAAATGGATATAAATTTGATGAATGTTGGATTTTCTTTTCTTCTACGTGATAAGAGGTGTGAAAGGACGAAGAGCCCAAATCCTGAGTGATGGCAGAACATTCCCAGTTTCAGAAGTTCTGTTTATATGTCCACATAATATTGAAGCTACCAATCTTCTGCCTCTCAAAGAGGACATTCAGTTGCACTTCTCTGCTATTTTGTCATCCAAAATTTAAGTGCAGCATTGTTCTGTTTTGCTGCAATGATGGATGATATTGGTAGTTAAGTGGAAATAGGCAATTATGATTGTAAGTAGGAATCACTTGGCTTTCTCATTAAAAAGGAATTTAAAGTTGAGTGAATTAACAATAGCAGAAGAAACATAATACGTTCTTTTAGTCATGCAAGCTACATTTTATCTTGATACCATTCAAAAACTCAAAGAATGTGAGGAAATTTGAATATCATGAATGAGCATCGCCTTAAATTCCATTGTAACATTTCAGCACATTCCCTTCTCTAACTTCTGTCCATCATTTAATAGTTGTTTGTATACAAAATTTTTTTTTTGTCTCTAAGAGGCTTTCAGCTGATTGAAGACAGAGTAGAGTACATCATTGAATATTGGAAATGAAACAAAATAAATCCTTTAATCAGCAGTAGTACAGATCAGGTATTTGGTGCAATGGAGTGAAGGTTACACACAGATGCTTTTATTCTGTCCCATGTTCCACCAACTTTATGAGTTAGGACCTGCACTGTTCTGGATCTTGACATAGTGCTACATCCAGTAGCTGCGCCTGTGTTTACAGGAACAAAAAAGTCCTTAATGTGTTTTCTAAAGATTTATTATTAATCAGATTATTTAAATTAGAGGTGTTTAGGCAGAAGTTTAGGCTGCTCTATGAAGAACAGTTGCTGATAAGTACAAAGTATGCTACCACGTCATTGGAGGAATAAGTTTAAAATAGATTTTACATGCCAAAAATGTTTCTTTGTATGTTAGAAGTAGCATTTAATTGTCTATCATATTAATGTAGAGAGGATGCTCATGTCTGCTTATCTTTTGCAGGAGTTGCTCACATGCTGTGAAGAAGGTAAAGGTGAGATTAAGGATGGCCTGGAGGTGATGCTTAGTGTGCCAAAGCGAGCCAATGATGCCATGCACCTCAGTATGTTGGAAGGTAGGATTCAAATCTTCTAACTCAGTCATATTTAATAACTTCTTATGTTACTGTACATTGAGGAAATCTGAAGGACATGAAGACTTTTCGTCTCTGTGTTTGTATTTTGTATATCTTTTATTTGGAGGTAAATAAAATGCAGTTTTACTGAAGAAAATAAATTGTTGGACAATGGATAGAGTTTGTTAGTTTTTTAAAAATGTTCTTTCATCCTACTCAACATCTCTGCCACTGCAGAATTGAAAAATATGTACACTAACAAAAGTTTTCTACTATCCTACTAAGTTAGTGGTCAGATATAATAACTTTGGCTAAATTTGCCAAGCAGTGTCCTTAACTTCTTTATGAGAGGAACATAAGTGTATTAGAGTTGATTTTTCTGATTTATGTATCAAATAATGGCCTCCAAGAAATTTGTACTTTTCACATCTGTTTGCTGCCTGTTTCTTAACAGACTTCTGGTTGAAGTGAAATGTATTTTCTGGCAGTAAAAAGTCAGCATAAGCCAATTTAGTGCGAGTCTTAGCCAGTACAGCATAATCATGTGCGTGGCAGACAGTTGATATTGGAAGTAATTGCTTCTATGTGCTGAGAACAACTTTCTGCCAAAATCCATTTTGCTGTTGGCACATTATCATGTATGACGGTGCCATCATACATTTAATAATAAAACTGGGTATTTCTTTTAAGTTAAAAGCAGAGCAACTCTAGCCTGCCGTTGCAGAATAAAAACTTACTGTGCTTTCAGTCAAAATTGCTTTTCCTTCTCTGTGCCTTCTTAAAACTTGTCATAGAATTTGCAGTACCATGCAAGTTAGTATAAAATGCACCTTGGTTTGACAGATGCTTCTTGGTTATGTGAGTGCCCTAGGTCATCACTCTTCCCTGATTGTAAACAACAGGAATATTGGTCAATCTTAAGGATCCATTCTAAATGCTTTGTTCAGGAGATGATGTTAGTAGAAATGCTGACCAGCATTGGTAATGATCTTCTAATGCAGGGAATGTGACTCTGGAGAATATCCTAATCTTTTACATAAGTTGGTTTTATAACAAATCATGCGTGTATAGTTGAGTCATTCCATGTTAAACAAATACAGTGAGTGAGCACATTTCCTCTTTGTGTCTCTGGAGGTTTTTGAATGAACATGCTGAAGCAACTTACATCTGATGTTCTTCATATTTTTCCCTCTTTAGAACTTTAAGAACTGTTGTTCTCTTGAGAAGGATGGTGTGTTTTTCTGTTGAGACTATTGGCAAGCAGTATCTCTTCACAATGCAGTTTTATACTGCTCAGAAAAGTATGGAAGACTAACTTCTGTTATCCTGCAGCTCTAAAACTCCATATTAACCTGGGAGAACACTGTTGCTAGAATTCATTCGTATTCTCGACCTTCATCTTTGTTATATGTAAAGATAAATAATCCAGCTCCTATTTCTTTATTGCAGAGTGGATCAGTGGCAGGCAGATGGCAGATCCACGTGGCAACAGCTCCAGACTGCCATCTTTTTTCATTCTCTATTGGAATATGTTTGCATGCTTGTTGCATGCACAATAGGGAAGCTGTATCAGCAAAAGAGATGGCATTTGGGAGCCATTGTTGTCAGAATGTTATCTGTTGTGTCTTTGTAAGCTGCTCACTTTTTACAGTAGCAAAAACCTCACAAGAAAAATAATTTTCTTTGCAGAGAAAGTTTTGAGAAGCGAACAGGGCTTCCATTTGTCAGTGAAATGCTGCCAGAATAGTTGATAAATTTCTTAACAGTTAAATTTCTAAATTTAGGCATAGGCTTGAGCTACAGTTTCATTTAGTTTATTACAATGCTGAGGCTTTTTTTTTTTTTTTTTTTTTTTAGCATTGCTTCCTTGGAATTCTATCTTTTGCAAGCTGTATTTGGAAAAAATAGATTAATTGCTTAATGAACAGAAGCTGTGCTTTTTAAACTTCTCATAATATCAACTTTTCATGATGATATTTTCTTCTCCCTGGATTTTTAGGCTTTGATGAAAACATAGAATCTCAGGGAGAGCTCATCCTTCAAGAATCCTTCCAAGTTTGGGACCCCAAAACTCTAATTCGAAAGGGAAGAGAGAGGCACCTTTTCCTTTTTGAGATGTCCTTGGTTTTTAGTAAAGAAGTAAAGGACTCAAGTGGAAGGAGCAAGTACATTTACAAGAGTAAACTGTTTGTAAGTATGGGAGACTAAGTAACCATATTTAGAAAACTGGCAAGATGATTATGATTATGTTCAGATCATTTAAACTTGGCTGACAAACTGGAACAATTGTAGTACACAGTGTAAACTGAATATTCAAACTTTTCTGTTTTCTCATGCTTTTGAGGACAAAAGAGTAGGCCAAAAGCGACTGCTGAAGGCTTTATATTAATATTGGTGTGCTATAGAAAGAAGAAGGGTGGAAAGAATTTACAGAAAGCTTTTATCTTACTAATTTTTACTAGTCATGTTACAGTAATAGCACTAGTTTTATTCCAGTGGGTATGTTCCACATATTGGCCTGTAAAGGCAAGAACTCTTTGTTATGGAAGTTAATTCTAGGTGTCTACTGTGGCTAGTTACCTCATGGTAATTTTTTTTTTTTTCTTTTACAGAATAAGTGATAGCTCTTATGGTCTAATGAAAGAGTGGAGTGAGATTTGGAGTGAGAATTCTTGTAGTTTGAGCTGTATTCCTCACTTGTAATTTATCTTTCTATTTATTTATTTATTTATTTTGGAGCAGAGCCTATATGGATTGTTTAATAGAAACAAATTCACGATTGTTATTCCAGTTGGAAAGCAAAAACATTTTGAATGATAATTGACTATAAAGTTCTGACATCCAAACATTCCCAGAAACTGGTTGTTAGTGCAGTTGTCCCCAGGGAAACTGCATTTTTTATTTTTTTCATCTATTTCAGAGAGAATGAAATTCTATGAAAAAGAAAAGCATAAAAATCAATAACTAATGAATGTCCCCGATAAAAAATTAGCAAAGAGAAATACTAACATTTAACTTTAACCAAGCATTTCTATTTATTTTATTTAGAGTTATAAGACTTCTTTTTTTGGTCAAGTCAGAAAAGTAAAATAAGCAATTCATTATTTAAGAATATAACTACTATAGTATATAGCTACTTTACTGGAAAAGTGCTTAGCTTGCAGTCATTGCTT